>NC_057813.1:84210216-84228172 GCF_018294505.1 Triticum aestivum
CTTTCGCCACTTATCGCCCTGTACACGTCATGTACCTCGGCAACCTTCAAGCGGAAGCCGGGCGAGGGAGTCGGCCACGACCTGACTAACCGAACAAGTCTCTAGTCCAGGTTTATCGCCTATTCGGGTTCCATCCGCAAGGAGATCCGGCCGGGGTGTCGCTCACGGCCCCAAACGATGTGTGCAGGGTTCCCAAGCCCACCTCGACGGGTGGATCTACGCTTGGTACACCGTGCCACTGTGCCTAGTCTGTCCCAAGCCCACCTGTACCGGGTGCCACTTGGTAGACTACTAACACTACCTACAAACACCAGAAACTAGTTGCAACTCCTGGACAGAGATCATGTTGATTAATAAGTCGAGAGAGCTTGGAGCGCCCGGAGCCCAATGTGTGGTAGTAACTGATCATGGATCACAAACACAGAACTCAGTTCCCGAGGACGGCTACAATGAGACAACCCACCATGTACTCCTACATGGCCTCTCACCGCTACCTTTACCAAATCGTGTTCATACACTTAGCTCACACACAGTGGGACATGTTCACACGCCTCTGATTCATCCCTGATGAATCAGACCTGACTCAACTCTAAGCAGTAGCAGGCATGACAAACAAGCATAAATGAGTAGGCACATCAGGGCTCAAACAACTCCTACTCATGCTAGTGGGTTTCATCTATTTACTGTGGCAATGACAGGTCATGCAAAGGATAAGGGGGTTCAGCTACCGCAGCATGTAACAGTTGAATCGGTGTTGTCCTAATGCAGTAAAAGAGAGCAGGAGCGAGAGAGTGGGATTGTATCGAAATGAACAAGGGGGTTTTGCTTGCCTGGCACTTCTGAAGATAACATTGAGTCTTCATCAGTGTCAACGATCACATGGTCGGTACAACGTCTACCGAGGGGGAACAACACCGGCAAACACAGAAGGAACACAATCAATGCAATGCACAATATGATGCATGATCATGACATGGCAAAATGAATGTGTTTTGGGCTAATGCATCTAGCAACAAGTTAAATGGGGTTGGTTTGAATACAAGATTCAAATTCAAACCCCATATGTGATTATTTAAATGCCATTCACTTCATTTGTCCTAAACAGTAGTGATAAGTTGTTCTAACATGCATGGAAATGGTACAGATGGATTCCTTGAATTTTTCTGATAATTTTTCATATATAATTTATTTCATTTGGAGTTACGGTTGAATTTCTATGAATTTTAGAAGTTTATACAATTTTCTGGAATTTATAAATCATTTCCTAATTTATTTTAATTCCAGAAAGGAATTATTGCGTCAGCATGACCTCATCCTGACGTCATCAGGTCAACAGGGCGGGTCCAGGTCAAACCTGACGTGTGGGGGACACACGTCAGTGACACAGGGCTAGTTAGTGTCAATGACAGGTGGGGCCAGGTCAAAGGCCACGTCAGCGCGGTCAAAGCTGACGCGTGGGGCCACTGCAATTAGATTAAACCTAATCTATTTTAGTTAGCCGGTTAGTTAGGCGGTGGGGCCCGGCTGTCTGTGACACGATGCGGTGGTTAGTGGCTAATTAAGCCAGCCACGTCAGCTGGCCGGAGATTAGCCGGCGACGACCACAGAGCACGGCGGGGGCACGCCGGACTTGCGCTAAAGGCGACGGAGGCGGCGGCTGAGGGCACCGGGGCGTAGCCCGGGCTCTCCCGCATCTGATGGGGTAGGTGGGAGGCTACGGGAACGCCGGGGCTCGCCGGAACGGAGCTCGCGGCGGCGCCGGAGTTCGGTGAGTGCGGGGTTGGCGCTGTGGTGCACGGGAGGGCGAGTTAGGATATGCGTTAGGCTCCTGGTGGCTTCCTGAGTGCGGTGACACGCTCCGAAACGAGCTCAAGCGGCTGCAGTGACGGCGGCGACGAGGTCAGCGGCGGCCGGAGTTCGGCCGCGACGGAGCTATGGCCTAGAGCTCGCAAACGCGAGGGGAAAGAGAGGGGTTCTGCACGGAGGCTCACAGCGAGGTCGATGAGTAGCTCGGTGGTCTCGGGGAGGCGTCGAAGGCGGCGAATCGATCGCGGCGATCGCCGGACAGATGCGGCGATGAAGGCGGCAGGGACGACGCTGCGGTGCACCCGGCGTCACGTGAGTTGGTGGAGACGAAGAGGAAGGCGCGACGGTTCTTCTGGAAGCATCGGCGAGGCGAGGGGTGGACACTGGCCGCGGTGGAGCTCGTCGGTGCTCTCGGGTGCTCGTGGTCGATCGCGCGCGAGAGAGAGAGAGCAGAGGGGGATAGGGACGGAGGGAGAGATACGGGAGAGTGAGAGAGGGTCGAGGGGGGCGCGTGGCGTCTCCAGGGAGTAGCGGAGGCAAGCAGGGAGGCAGGAGGTGGCCGAGGCATCGCCAGCGCTCGCCACCGAGCAGCTTCGGGGCGAGGGGGAGGAAGACGACAGAGAGGAGGAGGTGGGCTGGGCCGCTGGAGGAGCTGGGCCAGGTAAGTCCTTCTGCTCTTTTTTTAAATTTTCTATTCTGTTTTATTTTTATTTAATCTTTTGCCACTGTTTTGAATTTAAAATAATTCAAACAATGCCAAAAACTCCTCTGAATATTTTTATTTGGCTAGATGGACTTTTCCAAAAGCTCATAAAATATTTCAGGGGTATTTGAAATTATATTCTAGTTATATGAATATAATTCAAATTCAAATAGCTAATGATTTAAATTCAAAGTCCCAAAAATAAATCCTTTTAAAATGTTCATTATTTTTGGTTTGGATCAAAACCCTTGCCAAAAATATTAAACATCTAAGAAGAGCATTTTGGAACAATGAATGAGATTTTAGGGTTTTTGCCCTTCTTTTATTTAGGGTTTTGAGGCTTCTGAATTCCTCAGTTCAAGTTTTAAAAATTTAAACATGATGCACAGATGGAAGCAAGCATAGGACAGGCCAGAGCTAGGGATGTGACACAGACATCGGGCCGAAGAGATCGGGTGATACTCCGGACCCCGAACTGCCGGGCTCGGAACCTTCCGTGCCCCTGGGTGTCGATCAGATCAAAATCCGGATTCGGCCAACGACACTTGCTTGGACTTAAACCGTCTCTCCTGCATTAGGCAAGAGCCCCTAGAGACGGTACACCGTATCTGGGCCAGATTCCTCCTTGCACTTAACAAGGTCGAGGACTGCCACAAGGTGGACGTAGTCTCACTTTTCTGCAAAAACTGCACGAACAAAGGACTCCTTAATGCTATAAGTCGCCGTGGCATAGTACACTTTGAGGACTTAGCAACCATAGTACAGAAGTACTATGCGATGGAAAGCGCCCGGAGGACCCGAACAGAATTTTGGGATAGTACGACCCTCACCAGAACCTTTGTCCGAACTAAATAGCCGAACTCTCGTAAGTCGACCAATTCAATTCCCAAGAAACCAAAACCCGCCCCAGGGCGTGGAACCGTATTGGAAGGATGGCTCAATGGGCCATGTAAGCTTCACAGTACACCGGATGCAACACCAACCCATAGCCTTAGGGCGTGTTGGATACTCCGGCAGGTAGGTAAAAGTGGCGAGGATCTCCTCGAGAGCCATAAAGCAGAACAACATCCCGCCAAGGAACACAATACGGTCCTAACAGTCTTTGAGACTTTCGCCTCAAACAATAGGCGCAAGCGAGCTCATCGAAGCTGTGCTGAAATCTGCCATGTGGCAAAAGTAAATCCGTGGAACGACACTACTATAACTTTCAACGCCAGTGACGAACCCCAATTCCAGACCATCCGGGCACCAGCCGCTCTGGTCCTTAGCCCAATAGTGGACGGCTTTCGGCTCACTAAAGTACTCATGGATGGCGGAAGCGGATTAAACTTGATCTACGAAGAAACACTCAAGAAGATGGAAATTGATAAAAGCCGCATTGGACAAAGCGGCACAACCTTCAGGGGAATTCTCCCCAGTTGGGAGGCACCGAGTGCGGGAAAAATGGCACTCGATGTGGTATTTGGCACCCCAGAGAATTACATGCCTGAAGAAATCACATTCCAAGTGGCTCCTTTCAGCAGCGAATACCACGCCCTTCTAGGGCGGGATGCGTTTGCAAGCTTTCAAGCTATACCCCATTACGGGTACATGAAGCTTAAAATGCCCGGACCCAATGGAATCATCACTCTAGCTAGTGATCCAGACGTCGCACTCTGCGCTGAAAACAAAACCGCAGCACTAGCCTTGGAAGCACTATCCGAAGCCCTAGCAGTTGAAGAATTAACAACGCTACACGCCACCATGGACAGGGATGACGTGATACTCGACAAACGACCCAAGTCCACCTCATTTAAACCCGCATATGAGGTAGTCAAATTCCACGTCCACCCCACGGACCCCACACAGATAGCTTCCATCGGGACACAGTTGAGCCCTGCTATGGACGCTGCACTGTGAGACTTCTTACGCGAGAATTGGAACATTTTCGCTTGGCACCCATCGGACATGCCGAGCATCCCGCGCGAATTGGCCGAACATAGCCTTAACATACTAAAGGGATACCAACCTGTCAAACAGACCCTAAGGCAATTTTCAGAGCCCAAACAACAAGCCATGGGAGAGGAGCTAGCCAAGCTACTTGAGGCCGGATTCATCAGAGATATCAAACATCCGGATTGGCTGGCAAACTTGGTAATGGTACCAAAGAAGGAGAAATCCTGGCGCTTGTGCGTCGACTTCAAAGACCTTAACAAGGCTTGCCCCAAGGATCCCTTTCCCCTCCCTCACATCGATCAAATCATCGATGCCACAGCAGGACACGACTCGCTGTGTTTCCTCGACGCATACTCTGGATACCATCAAATAAAGATGGCAGAGTCCGACCAAGCTGCAACAGCTTTCATAACGCCATATGGCCCTTTCTGCCTCAACACTATGCCTTTTGGGCTTAAGAATGCTGGCGCAACCTACCCATGCATGATTCAAACATGACTGGACAAGCAAATCGGCAAAACAGTGGAAGCATATGAGCACGACGTAGTCATAAAAACAAGACACGTCGAAACCCTAATAGATGACTTGAGGCTTACGTTTGACAACTTACAAACATACGACATCAAGCTGAATCCGGAGAAATGCGTTGTCGGTGTCCCCTTTGGAAAACTGCTAGGCTTCATCGTTTCCAATAGGGGAATTGAAGCTAATCCGGCAAAAATCCGAACTTTGTCGCAGTTGGCTATACCAACAGACCTCAAACACATCCAGAAACTAGCTAGATGCGTGGCTGCTTTGAGCCGCTTTATCTCCAGGTTAGGAGAAAAGGCATTGCCTCTTTACCGCCTTCTTCGACGCACCAAACACTTTGTGTGGACAGATGCAGCCGAGGCCGAACCCGGTGAAATAAAGACCTTACTGGCCAGTAATCCAGTCCTAACTGCGCCAAATATCGGCGAACCTATGCTGCTGTACATAGCTGCAACACATCAAGTTGTAAGCGCAGTACTCGTCGTCAAACGAGAGGTTGAGGGATACAAATTCCCGCTACAGAAGCCGGTTTATTACGTATCCACGGTCCTCACCCCATGCAAATCCCGATACCCACACTATCAAAAAATAACATATGCGGTATTCATGTCATCCCTAAAGCTACGACACTACTTTCAAGAGTGTTTGATTACGGTGGCCTCTGAAGTACCACTAAACAATATAATAAATAACCGCAATGCCACAGGCCGGATTGCTAAATGGGCCATCGAGCTCCTTCTGTTCAACATAACATACAAGCCTCGACGGGCTATCAAGTCGCAAGTACTAGCTGACTTCGTCACCTAATGGACGGAAGCTGAACTCCCTAAAGAGTACGACGCGTACTCTAACTGGATCATGCACTTCGACGGCTCTAAAATGCTGGCCAGATTGGGAGCAGGTGTAGTCCTGACATCTCCCACCAGAGACATGGTCCAATACGTCCTCCAAATATTATACACAGACTCCAACAATGCAACCGAATATGAGGCTCTATTGCACGGTCTTCGGATGGCAGTCTCTATGGGCATTCAACGCCTAGAGGTGCGCGGGGATTCAAACCTCGCAATATCACAAATAAACGGAGACTTTGACACCAAGGATCCGAAAATGGCGGCCTACCGTAATGCCGTCCTTAAAATGTCAGCTCGGTTCGAGGGGCTCGAATTTCACCATGTGGCTCAAGAAAACAATCAAGCGGCAGATGTCCTTGCCCGCATCGGCGCTAAACGCGACCCTGTCCCACCTAACATATTCTTGGAAAGGCTCTTCAAGCCATCCGTGGTATGGGAAGGGGAGTCCGGCAATACCAGCACGGATCCGAATACATCCCCAGATTCTGAACTATCAGACATAATCGGGGGCTCTACCACCGAAATAACATCGTCAGCCCACGAAATAATGGCTGTCATTGCCCCGTGGACTGAGCCTTTCTTGGCCTACCTAAACAGGCAGGAGCTCCCCGAAGATCAAAATGAAGCACGCTGCATCGTCCTGTGTTCTAAAGCTTACAAAATCCATGAAGGGGAACTCTATAAGAAAAGTGCGAGCGGAGTGCTCCAATGGTGCATCTCCGAAGAGGAAGGGCGGCAGCTCTTGGCAGAAATCCATGCCGGATTGGGCGGGCACCACACCGCGGCTCAAGCACTAGCCAGCAAGGCCTTCCGTACATGTTTCTATTGGCCGACGGCCCGAGCAGACGCACAGGACCTTGTCCAACACTGCGTCGGTTGCCAGCTCTTTGCCAATCAGAGTCATATGCCCCCCTACCACTCTCCAAACAATCCCCATAACTTGGCCTTTCATGGTCTGGGGGCTGGATATGGTTGGACCCCTTAAAGGGGGAAGCCACAAGAAAAAAATTACTTATTGGTCAAGGTAGACAAGTTCACCAAATGGATAGAAGCCAAACGAGTGAAAACGGCTGAATCAGGACCAGTAATAGACTTTATATCCGAGGTCGTACACCGATATGGTGTCCCCCACAACATCATCACCGATAATGGCTCAAATTTCACGGCTGATGAGGTGAAAGCTTGGTGCGGCAAAATGGGCATTAAGCTCGACTATGCTTCCGTCTACCATCCTCAAACAAATGGCTAGGTCGAACGGGCAAACGGTCTCATCATGAGCGGCATTAAACCCAGACTAGTGCGATCCTTGACAGAGTCGGATACTCATTGGGCCGAGGAGCTTGACTCCGTGCTCTGGGGGCTGCGGACCACGCCGAATCGCACCACCGGATACACACCATTCTTTATGGTGTACGGTGCGGAAGCAGTACTACCTTGCGACATAATACACGATTCGCCACGCGTACGCATGTACGAAGAGAAGGAAGCCGAGTTAGATCGGCAGGATAACTTGGATGCCCTGGAGGAGGAGCGCGATGTCACTAAGGCCCGTTCTACATACTATCAGCAACAGGCTCGACAATACCAAAGCATAGAAGTGCGGGCCAAAACTTACAATATTGGCGAGCTCGTTCTACGCTTACCAAAGAAGAAGAAGGACAAGCTCAAACCCAAGTGGGAATGTCCCTTCGTCATTGACAAAGTTCTCACCGGAGGAGCATACCGCCTACGTAATGCATCCGATAACAGACTTGAGCCGAACCCATGGTACACGGCCAGACTCGGAGATTCTACGCCTAGCGCCGAACTCAGTGTTCGTCTCCTTACCTCACCCCCTTTTTTTTAATTATGCTCCCCCCTTTTCCTTTCTCGATCTTTTTCTCTTCACACAAAGTATTTAATACAGTGCGGACTCCCGGATTATTTCGGCCACACTATGTGTGTAAGCAATACCTGGGGGCTTCCTATACGGAAGCTAGACTTAACTTACTTTAAAAGGCTTTTTGCCCATCATACATGTATTTTCCATGTGTGCCTTTTCTTCACCATTATATGCATCGATATGACTTAAGACGTGGCCAAGCTGGGTTGCCTGGCTCTTGTGTTTATGCCCTACATTCCCGTTAATTCGGCTAGGGCATAAGGGGAGCACCTCTGCGATTGTTACTGCCGGTTCAGCCGGATGTGTACCTCAGACTGGGTGAAGCCGAAAGCTAGTTTCCTTAAGAGAATATTCAGTCGGTGAACAAAAGATGTCTTCGTTTATTACAACATAAATCCCCAGAAGTTTTGTATCCTGCGCCATGGTTCGCAGTTCGGACATGTGCCTTGTTGCATGATTACCCAGGGAAAGGAACCCTTAACGGAACTATTCTCCTTTGAATATGTTTCTTACTATCCATGTAATATAACATAACTAGTTGGGTACTTGTCTGTTCAAGCACTTATGACCCCTACGCCTGGTTTCCATGCATACTCCGGTTTGTATAACCGAGCGGGTATTTAGACACACCCCGGACTATAGGATCCGGGGGATGAAGCGAAAAGGTTCGCCATGACAAATGATTTTAATCCGGCTAGGGGCTACTTATGTCCATTGAATTACACAGTCACTTGGACTGACCATATTCCTCTTCTATACCATCCAACATGCTATCTAGCTTACAATCATGCTGAGAATACTTCACGGCTAACGCCACCTGGTCATATACCAGACTCACGGGAATTTCTTGCCCCTCGGGCCCTACCGGTCCGACTTCGGCCATATGGTTCGGGTCCAGCTTGGTGTAGCGTGTCTTCACCATAGCCCATGCTTCCCTTGCACCCTGCTGGCAGGCTGAAATCTTCCACAGCCGGAAGCGCCGCCGTGCTCCTTAATGCATGTCCACAAGCTCCCCCATGCCATTCGGTAGGAAGCTTGATGACCACAAGGCCTGCGCTACGCCCTGCATCGCCTGCCAAGCTCGCTCGTGCAGCTGCGAGTGGTCTTGCAGTAAATCGCCTGCAGATGCGGGCATCTCCTCCTCAGGGCGACTGGTCAGCATTCCTATAAGCAAAACTCTTTCAATATACTTCCTCGCTGAACTATGCTACAGTTCGTCTAGGCACTTACCATAAATGCCACGGTGAAGCCTTTTCGTCTCCTTCACGGAGTCCGCCAGCTGCACACGGACGTCTTTCAATTCCACGTCCTGCGGAATATTGACATCTTGGAGAGTATTCTTGTCCTGCTTAACTTGCGTAAGAATGCGCTCGCCAGCTTTTAGTTGCCTCTGGAGATGCGACTCGTCATCCCACCCGCCCTCCGGATTTACTCCGGGGTTATCTGCCGAATTTTCTGTTAAATTTTCCATACCAGCCAGTTGCTAACTGGTACATTTTCATACAATTGAGATAAATGTTACCATATGAGGCCTTCTGGGATTCCTCTAGCTTGGCAACTGTGTCCCTCAGTTGGGTCTTGCACTTTTCTAGCTCCCGAGACAATTGCTCATTCTTATCTACAAGAACCTGCGCATAAATTGATACTTAAAACTGTTGTTCTAACCGTTTCAAGTCTTAGGGGCTACTGCTATACATGCTCATCAAACTTTCTTACCCGTATATCTTTGGTATACTGGACTGTCTCCCGGGCGAGCCCGCTTTGAGCAGCTTGGATGTATGCGTCTCCCGAATTGAAAGCATTGAATGGCTCCTTGGAAAAGATGTTGTTGCGAAGCACGGACCATCGACGCCGGTGATTCATGGCGCTCTCTACTTTGGAATTCGTGGCAGAGAGGATATATGTGTCCTCTGTCGAAGGACTATGCGGCATTGGCCCTACGTCCGCTTCCTCTCTCGAAGTCGGTTCTGGAGCCCGACTGGTGGAGGCGTGGTTGGCAGGATCCCCGGATATAGTCCGGATACTCCTCTTCCTGCCAGGATGTAAAGGGTGCTGTTATACTCCGAATAACAATAATTACATGGCAGGCTTTTTCCTTACCTCTGTAGAGGAGTGTCGGCCCTAACCGCCTTCCTCTTGAGCCTACCCAATCCGGATGCCTGTGGCTGACGGGTCCCTAGGGGCTCGGCCCGGCGCTCCGAACGTCGCCTCTGCAAAAATACGACACTTCAGGGATAAGGCGTGACATCAGGAAAGAGTCCTCTTCGAAGGATCAAGTCTTTGGCTTGGCTTACACGCGACGAAGGTAGCAGTCCGGGATAATCAGCAGTGATAGCCACTGAGGCACCGTCACGGCTCGCCCGATAAAATATCCCGTCGACAAGTTCCACGGCCGCATCTGGGTCTTCTTCGAGTCCTGGATCCAGGGCCCTTTCGGGGCCTCTGGCTGCGGGGAAGGGCTGGAGATTCCTTCTACGGCCCTCCTCAGTTCCTGCTCGGAAATATCGAGGCAGGTAACCTTAGCAAAGAACGCCACGATAAGTGAAGCGAGAAAATAAATGACGACTTACCCAGTTTGGGGGATTGTACATGGAGAATCCGTCTCACGGTTTGATATGAAGGAAGTCTTCCTCTTCTCCTTTGTATAGATCGGACAATATCCTTGCCAGAGCAATGGCAGAGTCCGGACCCTTATGGCCACAATGGCTGGCATCGTCTGTCCTGTTGTAATGCCTCATGGGGTTGCCCCGATATTGAAGCGGCTGCACTCCCCGCATTATGCATATTGCCATGACCTCGACTATCATCAGTCCGAATTTGGTCGGTAACTTTATCCTACTCATCAGGAAAGGTATTTCCCTGGTATCCTCTTCTTGGGGGCCTCGGGGGCGCCAGCTTAGGCGTGCCCTCGGTGGGGCGTTACTGAACTTGGGGAGTCCTGTCCGGACTGGGTCCGGAAGGGGGACATCGTCAATATAAAACCACTCTGAAGCCCAGTTCTCTAGTGCCTTCTTGGGAGTGCCGGATAGGTATCCGGTCTCGGTGATACGCCATACTTTGGCCCCGCCACTTGACACAGGGACTCTCCCTGGTTGCGGGGGACAAGACATAACAGCTTCTTCCACAAACCGAAATGAGCCTCGCAGCCTAGAAATAGCTCACAAAGAGCGATGTACCCTGCTATATGTAGTACGGAGGCTGGTAAAGTTGTGCAACTGGAGGCCGTAGAACTCCAGGAGCCCACGAAGGAATGGATGAATAGGGAACCTGATGCCCCTTAACAGATGCGGAATGAGGCATATTCGCTCCTCTGGAGACAAATTAGGGGATCTCTCCGCTTGTTCTCCGCCATTATAGGTGGCTATTCTGGCTCGGACGGGGACCGTGAACGCCGGTGGGAGGAGCCCTTGGGTTTGTAACTTTACCAAACGGCTATGAGGAACTAAACACTCTCCCCAGTCCCCCGGCTTGGGGCAAGGGGAGCGAGCAGAAGAGTTGCGACGATCGGCCATGTTGGAATGGTTTTTTCAGGGCACTCTGTTGGATGCTTGCTCGAGGAGCGAGAGTGAGGTTTGGATCTAGGAATCCCCGTCTCTTCAAATAGACAGTTAGCCCGAAGGATCGGAGGTGGAAAATGCAAAACTGCCTTGACTTCTCGCATTCGCTCGACACATGGAAATGGTCATTATTGAAGCACTGAAGCCGAGGAGTACAACATTGATGAGATGCCGGACACTGTTCGTCGTGATGGGTACATTGGAGTATTCGGAGAAGGAACCTGCCTTGCAATGCCGAAGACAAGACTGTGCGCCGGACTCATCGTCATTGAAGCCTGGTTCAGGGGCTACTGAGGGAGTCCTGGATTAGGGGGTATCCGGAGAGCCGGACTATATACATCATCCGGACTATTGAAGCGTGAAGATATAAGACTCAAGACTCTGGCCCGTGTCCAGATGGGACTCTCCTTTGCATGGAAGACAAGCTTGGCGATTCGGATATTATATTTCCTTCATTGTAACCGACTCCATGTAAACCCTAGCCCTCTCCGGTGTCTATATAAACCGGGGAGGATGGTCCTTAGAAGGCCGATCATAATTGCAATCATACCATCGTAGGCTAGCTCTTAGGGTTTAGCCTGTACAATCTCGTGGTAGATCTACTCTTGTACTACTCATATCTTCAATATTAATCAAGCAGGAAGTAGGGTTTTACCTCCATTGAGAGGGCCCGAACCTGGGTAAACATTGTGTCCCTTGCTTCCTGTTACCATCAGCCTAAGACGCACAGATTGGGACCCCCTACCCGAGATCTACCGGTTTTGACACCAATAGAGGGTTTGCCATTGAACCCACCATGGAGCGATGTCTGCATGGCATTGTATTGCCACGCAAAACTCTTCTCTTTTTCTCTACATGTTCAGCATGACTGTGTACAATATCTGACATGCATACGGAAAAAATATGGTGAGATTATGTAAGGAGAGCATGCAGAAAGTTAGAATGATGGTAACAACCAGTGGATGGATCCAAAAATAATGATAGCAGGCTGATGATTGCTTTAATTTAATAAAAAGATAGATGATGATTTCTTTACTATTTGTTTCCCACCCAAGATGAACAACATAGGCATACCCTAGGTAAACCAGATATTAAATAGAGATACTATTCATTGCTTCCTCGATATGTGCCCCACAACTAATTTAGAACTCAAGTTTGAACATTAATTTGGACCTGACTTGGAGTCCAAGAGGTGAACAAGATGATAAAGTAGCAGGTAATTTTAAGCACTGCATAACATAAGAAGAAACAAAAGAGTGCGGCCTCTCTTGTGGACCCGTGTACTCCTCAGGTTCATCTGCTGAGTCGATGATGGTGATGCCGTTGCAGTGGGTGCCGACGGCAGGGAAGGAGATCTAAGGCGGCGAAAGACGGTCAGGAGTCGTGATGTCTGGTTTGGTGGATACTTCTGTCGATGGAGCAACTTAGGTGAGGTGGAAGACATCGCGGCAGGAGCAGGACAAACCAGACAATGTTCCCTTCGACACCTACATGTAACTGAAGTAATTCTGTAAGGGCTCATTTGGCTTGCATGATTCTAAAAACACAGGGATAGGAAAAACACCGGAATAGGATAGGAATGCACATGGTAAACAGAGCATTTGTAAACACATGATTTCTATCAACTTGGGTGTTTGGTTTACAGGAATTGGAAGAGCAGAGAAATGCAAAGAAACATGGCCAAAATAAAGTGAAACCATATGAAATCGTGTACAGTTAGAATGTTATTCTGCCACTAATGCACTTGGTCTTGTTTTCATGCATATGATTTTGAAAAGTAGGTCTAGGTGGATGTTTTGCTTCATTCCTTTCAACAAAATGCATGAATAATTGAATAGTAGAGTGCCATTGGAAAATTCCCTATTGCTATGTTTTTCCGTTGAACCAAAATAGCCCTAATGGATCGACATGAATGTATAGTAATAAGTGATGCAACAAGTGTACAACCTCTTTGCCGTAGCCGTGTCGACCTCATCATCATTTGGTTGCTCGCTGAAGCAGTTGAGGCAAAGGTGGCTGTCGGAGGTGTAGAGGAAGATCTGAGAAATCTGTAGACAGTGTCCAGGGCACTGCTTTGTTGTGATGGATTGTTCTGTCGTTGGAGCAGCTCCGGTGAGCCGTAAGACTTCAAGGCTGAAGCAGCACAAGACAGACATCGTCAATCTCAAGCGGGATTCTAATAGCATCTCCAATAGATGATGTAAAATAGATGTAAAATTTACAGCACCAAAAACCACCTGACTACAACAGATGAGGTAAAAACTATTGACTCTGAACTTAACAGTCGAAACTGAAATTTACTGTGGAATCTGAATGTTACTGTTGAAACTGAATGCAATGGTAGCAGAGAGGCACTTGACATGTAGTTTAGGGAGGGCCTGCAGTTCATCTTCAACCTGCACCCCCGTGAGCCGCCAGCCACCACCGGCTGAACCGCTGGCCCCAACACCGTCTCGCCGGCCCGAAACAACTACCCACTGCCGGTCCGCCGCCACCCCGGCCAGCCCTCTAGGCCCCCGTCCCCACCCTGAACCCTAATATAGATATTGGGGTACCTCTCCGGCGAGCCCCCATCCCCGCTGCGGGTGGTTCTTCCTTAACTCCGGCGAGCCCCCCCTGAAAATCGACTAACCCAAAAGTCGATTCAGTCGACTGAAGTGTAGCTAAATCAGAGCAAGGGGGAGAGTAGCAGCAGCAGCGCGAGCGAGAGCCGGAGCAGCAGCAACAAATCCGGCCGGTATGGACACCGCCGCCGAAGGGGCCTCGCACTGGGGGAGAGCCGCCCTGGAGATGTCGCCCGCGGCACCGGCTTCAAGGTAGTCGCTCCATGGGGGTGCGGGATGGAGCACCATCGGCGCCAGGAGATCGAGTTAAGGAGAAGGTGCAATGCGATGAGTGTACAACCTCTTTGGTGGCGCTGAGTAGGCCTCGTCTTTGTCCGAGGAGTCGGTGAGGATGCTACGGTTCCGATGGAGCAGGTTAAGGCGGCGCTGTGGGGATGGAGCAGCTGCGATAGACGAGGCGATCGTTGGAGCAGCTCCTTGGAGATGGAGGACGGGGTGGCTGAACCGATGGGACGACGAGATGGACGCCGAATCCTCATCCGGGGAGGTGGACGAGGGATGTCGAGCTGTTGCGGTGAACGACGTCACCGAGGAAGAGGCTTCGGCTGGGCAGCGATGAGGTGGCGGATGGAGGAGGGTGGGGTTTCATGGCTGGAGCGGAGAGGTTATGGCGGCCTGGGATTTCGAATGGCGAAAAGGAGGCGATGGGAGGGGGTGAACCATGACTTAGGGACGCGCTTGTCCAAAATGTAGGGTGTGTTACAAAAGTACCCCCACCGATTTGAACTAGCGGCCCTTTCGGCTCAAGGTTAGAAGGGGGATTTCACATGTCGGGATTTGGCAGCTGGAGGGAGTTTTCGCGCGTGTTGTAATTTCGGGATAGCACGGCGCGGGTTGTGAAGGTGCCAGTTTTGGGAGCACGATATCTGAATTTTCGGGATATAACAAGGCGCTGGTTGAATTTTAGGGACAAGCCTAACATGTAATATTGTACTTGTACGTACCAAATCAATTCGCACTTCCCTCAACCAAAAAGAAAACGAAAAAAATAAAACTATTCACACCACACAAAGAGAGAGTCTTGCCCCGTTTTACTATACAAATGCTATTCAAAGCTACTCCCTCCTTCCCTCTATATAGGGCCTAATGCGTTTTTCGATGCTAACTTGGACCAAATATTAGAGCAATAATATATGACATGCAACTTACACAAAGCACACCGTTAAATTCGTGTGTGGAAGGAGCTTTCAATGATATAATTTTCACATTGTGCATGTCATGTACTATTAATCTTGTCAATAGTCAAAGGCGGTCTTAAATAACGCATTACGCCCTATATAGATGGAAGGAGGGAGTATGAATCCATGTTATGTCCAATTAATTTTTTTTGCTTGCTGTATAATGCATGTAACCTACTCATACCAACATTTTAGTGCATTCCAAATGTCTATACTACCGCTGCAATTCGAACTAAATTTGAATTCGTTTCTATATTTCAATAAGAATCTACAATCTTGATTGTTGCCAAATTCAACCATCATTCGTGTATTACCTTAATAACACACCACATGATTACTATAGAGATAGATATGAACTATGTGTACTACATGAACTCGAATTCCATTTGTTGAATACACTTGATGTTGATTCCAAATAATAGTACATTTGATGTACTAACTATATATTCATAATCTAAACCATGTTCCATACGTACACCGTGATTATCACACAAAGTATAGTGCCCCGCCCCCTACATTATGACAAGTATTTAGACCTGAGCTGCAAAAGCCACACATTAGCCCAAATTATAATCAATGTTCTATATATATCATACGTAGTACTAGTAAGATGCCCACGCGTTCCATAGAACATCAACATGATCAAGGGGAGGCCTAATTTGCAAATTTGGAGGGGGGTGTGGGTATCTTTTTTCAAAATTGCCATAGTTTCCTTCCTATCCATCAGATATAAATCGGACGGCCTATATTGCAGGATGGCGGACACACTATCATCAACAACTCTGTTTTTATAAGAGTAGAGATAAAATATATTATATGTAGTATAACATGTTCATAACCTCACCATGTGTATCACCGTTATATATATTCACACATGCGTCGGTTTAAAACACTATGATAAATTCTTCAAATATCGGAATTTGCTTTTTGTAATGAAGTATGATCTCTATTCGTCTCTTACACCCACACAATCCTCTTATCTTTGTAGCTAGCGCTAACTTTCTCTCATGCATGCACACACCCGCATCCTCTCACCCTCCCTCAGCATTCTCTATCTCCATCGCGCAAATTCATCTTTTCACTTTAGGTCGTTCATCCACGGTGTGTGTAGGCCCCCCAGCTCCTTTTTACAACACACATCGATCGATATGCCTCTCAAGCCAGGTGTGCCTAGCACAAACACAAGCTTACCCTCTTCTTTTATCACTGTCCATGCCTCACTCCCACCACTCTTGATCTCATACTCGCACACTCCTTCCCCCTCGATATAGCATGCCTCTCGCACCACCTCCTAGATGCATCCCTCTCTCTCTATCCTTATCCCCGTGCCTCATTTGCTTCTAACACACACATGCATGTATACCGATCGATCTCCCAACATATACCTAGGTTGAATTTAACTATTTCCCCCCCACCGATCGACGTACCTTACAAGTTATGTCTCTCATTTCTCTGACAAAGGATGATTGATCTCCCTATGTAGTTATGTCTGCTTACCACATCCATATCGTCCCCCCTCATCATTCGTGCATGCCTCCCGACCCGTCTCTCACACGCACGTGCACAGACAGGCAGCCATCCCCTCTCTTATTGATATTGCAGGCGTGCCCTCCGTTTGTCTAGCAAGCCTATCCCACCATTTGTTAGAAGCAACTCCACTACCACCCCCTCCAACACTCTAGCTCTATCTCTCTCCCAACCTTATTCCTCTCCTACACATATGCATGGATGTCAATCGATCTCCCTTAATACATGAGGTAGATCGATCTCCCTTAATACATGAGGTAGGCCTCTCTCGTCCTCCACACATATACCAGCCATTGTACCTCTATAGTTAATTAGGCCTCCCACCACCACACACCGATAGTCAAGCGCTGTAGGTAGGTATCCATGCCACCGAGACAAACTGCACCTGTCCCCTCTCACGTTCCAGTTGGCCAGCCACTCTATAGCTTTGACGTGGGCACACACAAATTCGATGGCACTCTTTATCAATCGCGCGCGCACACACACACACATCATCCCTCTCTTCGATTCTATGGACACCTCAAGCCGATGATACCTCCACTCTCTTCTCATGGATCGCCCCCTCTATATATATGATATATCCAGGACTCTATTTCACACACATTGCATATGTTACATTTTTTAATTGACCCCCCCCAAAACTCTCACGAACCCACACACTATATCTCTCTATGTTTGTATCTCTCTCACATAACCCCACGTAGGTGGTGTGCATATACAAGAAGAGAATAGGTGCACCGTGCACGTACCCACGCTTCGTGTCCAGCCACACCCGCGCGGGTACACGGAGCCCATTTCTATACGAAATGGCAGCCCACGTGCTAATTTGAACGCGTGTAGCGCACTACAAAAAAAAGACACATTTGTGACATTTTGGTCCGAACAAATTTTTTTCTGTCATACTTATGACGCTTCTATGACGATAATTGTGACAAAACTCGGTATCATCATAGATGTGGTGGGCTCCTACTTCCATGATAAAAAATCATGACAGAAAATGGGCTTTTCGTCCTGGGCGGGCCAGAGACGCAGCTGCATGACATTCTTTGGGCCGTCCATGACGGAAAAAACCATGGTAGAAGTGAGGGCGAGGAAAATTTCAGGGTCTTCCCGGTTACGATGGGTGGTCGGGGCCGAGCGATGCATGGAGGTTTGCGCCTTTCTCTCGTACACGTACGCGCGTGTGTGCGAGGCGTTGGGCTCTAACTGAACCCGAGCGAGGGGTTGGGCTCTAACTGAACCCGAGCAATTGCACTGCAGGCTACGCGTTACTGAACCCAAGCGATCGATCGATGGCTGTTAACTGAACCCGATCGAGCGATTCCTTCGCTATTGCTGCTAACTGAAGACGATCGATGG
>NC_057813.1:84228427-84278866 GCF_018294505.1 Triticum aestivum
GGTTGGATGAACATTTCCCTGTGGGGGTGGATGAACATGACCTCGTGGTGTTGCGTATGGATGAACAGGACCCCGATCGATCAAGCCGGTTGGGGCTGGATGAACAGGACCCCGTGGAGGGCTGGATGAACAGGACAACCCCGTGGAGGGGTGGATGAATAGTAGATGGTGGAGGGGTGGATGAACAGTAGACCCATGGAGGGGTGGTTGAACAGGAGCCCATGGAGAGGGCTGGTTGAACAGTGGCCGGTGGAGTAGCGAGCGGTGGAGGCTGGACGAACAGGAGCCGTGGATGAACAGTCACGGGTGGAGGCTGGAGGAGGTCAACGGGGGATGATTAGTAGCCCGTGGAGGCTAGAGGAGGTCGACGGTGGAGATGAATAGTATCCCGTGGAGTCCCGTTTTGCGGTACGCCACACCCCTCCCAATGAACAGGACCCCCGTTTCGACCGTAGCGCTCCAACACAAGTCCGTTTCCTCCGTTTTGCAGTACGCCACACCCCTCCCGATCAACAGGACCCCGTTTCGACCGTAGGAAGTCCAACACAAGTCTGTTTCCTCCGTTTTGCGGTACGCCAGACCCCTCCCGATGATCAGGATCCCGTTTCGAACGTGGCCGGTCGAACACAAGGCCGTTTCCTCAGTTCTGCGGTAGGATAGGCCTCGTTTCCATCGGCTGTTCCGTCCAAGCCCTCCCGATGAACACGACGATGCATTCCATTCCGACCCAGCCGGTTGGCTCCCCATGAACACGACGACCACGCTGTTTCTCCGTTCCGACCCAGCCATGTACACGGGCCCTGTCCGTACGTATGCGCGAGTAGGCATTCGAGACCCCGCCTGTATGTACGAACGTGTTCGTATTTTCTTTCTTGCACACTGGCCACTGTACGTACGTGTATATGCTACATGCGCTCCTCTACATTGACCAGTATGTACGTACACGTTCACGAACAGAATGACAACGCTACGTACGCTTCGACCAGGTGGGTCCCGACTGTCAGGCACTTCCTTGCGTGTGAAGATGTAGATGGTGGGTCCCAACAGTCAGGGGGGCGAATTATTTTTCTTTCTTTTTTTGCCCGGAAACACTTCCTTGCATGCGAAGATGTAGCTAGTGGGTCCCAGCAGTCAGGGGGAAACGTTTTTTCGTGAAATACGATGGCCCGTTCGGTGGGTCCCTGCTGTCAGGTGGAGGAATAATTATTTTGCGCATAATAAGGAGGCACTTCTGGTGGGTCTGAGATGACAGCGGGGGGAACATTTTTTTCATGAAATACGGTGGCCCGTCCGGTGGCTCCCAGCAGTCAGGGGGGGGGAAACATTTTTTCGCGATATACGATGGCCCGCCCGGTGGGTCCCTGCTGTCAGGTAGAGGAATAATTATTTTCCGTGTAATAAGGAGGCACTTCCTTGCGGCTGCCGTGGACCCAGCTGTCAGCCTCTCCATGTACAGTAGTCTTCCAATGGAAGTCGGTCGTTGACCACATTGACCACGCCGCGCCGAGAGAACCACGGCAGTGGACGAAGACGAGGCCTAGGAAGGGGACGATGCAGAGCCGGGGAAGACGCGGCAGTGGATGTCCACGCGGAGAGGAGTACGAGGGGTTCACTGGTTCGGCTGCGGTTTGAGGCTGTCGTCGCCGTAGAATAACAGGGGGTGTGGGTGAGTGGAGGGATGGCCTGGCCAGCAGTGGGAGTAGTATGGGGCGGCGAGGACTCCGCGGCAGCACAGCCGGCCACGGGAGGCAGGAGCAGGCGACACGACCGGTGCTGCTTTGGGCGGCTGGAGCAAGAAGACCAGAGGTTGAAGAAGCACTATAGCCGTTGGATGGACATCGTATAGTCACTGGAGCTAGAATCGTGCATATTGACTAAGTTGACAAAGCCCTCCGTCCCCGTCAACTTAGTGGGCCCACTATACTGGGTCCTGGCTAGGAGGGGGAGTATTCATTTTTTGTGTGCGTGATAAGGAGGCACTTCCTTGCGTGCAAAGATATAGCTGGTGGGTCCGAGTTGTCAGCGGCGGTAACATTTTTTTCGCGAAATACAGAGGCCCTTTCGGTGGGTCCCAGATGTCAGGTGGAGGAATCATTACTTTGCGTGTAATAAGGAGGCATTTCTTTGCGTGCGGTCGTGGACCCAGCTATCAGCCTCTCCACGTACAGTCCACTTCAGATGCATGTCGGTCGTTGACCACGTTGACCACGCCGTGCCGAGAGCACCAGGGCAGTGGACGATGGCGAGGCCTAGGAAGGGAATGACACAGAGCTAGGGAAGACTCGACAGTTGTTTCCCACATGGAGGGGAGTACGACTGTACGAGGGTTTACTAGTTCATCGGCCGTCGCCGGAGATTAACAGCAGGTGTGGGTGAGTAGAGGGATGGCTAGGCCAGCCATGGGAGTATGGTGGGGCGGTGAGGCCTGCGCGGCAGCACAGCCGGCCGTGGCGAGGAGGGAGCAGGCAGTCCCGCTGGCGCTTGTTTGAGCGGCTGGAGCAGGAAGAGCAGAGATTGAAGAAGCACGATGGCCGTTGGATGGACATCCAACAATCACTGCTTGTGCGTCAACCTTTTTTTAGGAAAGCCTCAAATCTGTGGAAAACAACATACAACCCATCTGCCATTATTTCTAATAATTTACAACCCATTTGCTAATTCTTAAGGTTTTTTTGGAGCCCATATTCTTTTTGTTAGCATTATAGCCCATATTGTGGCCATGGTTAAAAAATTATACGAAATTTTGCATATTTTGGTGCGGTCCGAACTGTCTTTAATCTTGAAATTTCGAGTCACATTCAAACTGATTTTAAAAATAAATGTATATCAATATAAAATCCAATAAATTGTCCATGCATAAAAATCAATGCAATTTAAAATCTCGAAATGAAAAATTGAAATTTGAAACTAATTGCTGGTTTGATGTGTTTTAAAAATGTACAACCCATTTCTCATTACTGATAGGCCATTTTCTCGGCCAGCCGAATGAAGCTCTCCTCGTCTTGAAAGATTTGCAGACCAACAGGCCTCACAGAGTGACTTACTTGACAACTCACAAAAAACTGGGCTGGCCATTTTCAGAAAGAAAAAAAATACTGGGCTGGTCTATGGTAAACATAAAAGAAAAGGCTGTCTAGACATGCCAGAGTGCCCCGCACAACCCAGTTGACACCCTGCTTCCGTCTCAAAAACAAATTAGATAAATGCCACTCCAATTATGGCGATTCATAAAAATGCCACTACAATTTCCAAACTTTGAAAAATGCCACTGCAATTTTTGCAAACTTTGAAAAACACCACTGCAATTTGCAAACTTTGAAAAACGCCACTCCAGACTTCAAAAAATGCCACTGGAAATGGCATGAAATGGTAGTTTTCAAAGTTTGGAAATTGCAGTGGCATTTCTCGGAAACACCAGAATTGGAGTGGCATTTATCAAATTAACCCAAAAAAATAACTGGATGAGCTACTGGGTCCCTAGTGTCAGCCGCTCGTTGTGCAATTCTCTTGTTTATTGACTACGTTGACAATGGCATGGGACCCAGATGTCAGAAATCCATTAGGAGGAGCCATTTTTTATTGGCTTGAAATAAGGAGGCACTTGATTGCATGCTGCCATGACCTTGGCGGGTCCCAACTGTCGTCCTCTCCACGTACAATCATCTCCTGATTGTGTACGCGTCAACTTGGTAGGCCCACAAGTCAGCCTCTAAACCCGTGGAGGACAAATACAACCCATTTAAAAAAATAACAGCCCATTCCATACGTTCAAACGGAAAGTTCAACATCCAGAGCAAAGTAACAGGTCTGATCCACATATAGAGTACTGAACTTCCACGTCGACAACCATCATAGCCAAGTTAACTTTCTGCTCCCACTAATACTCTAGTAGCGTACAAGTACTAACTTACTCTTAGTGTACTAGACAATGCCGGCCGCCATCTACGGTACATGCTAAAAACCGGCACCGGCGTCCTCTGCCTCACCTCGGACTTGCCAAAGGTGCGATAGGGCGCTTTGCTCGTGCGCGTTGGCCCTTTCCATGCCGGCATGGTCCACCGAAGCTTCGGCTTCTAAGTGGGAAACCCACTTGACGAGCTGGTAGTAAAAATGAGCGTCGCGAACACGTGCATGCCCGATAGCCTCCAGGGCTATTTTCCGGGCGCCGGCCTCCATGTAGTCGGCCCAGTTGCGGGTGCTCTGCTCGTGACTCAGACTGTTGGTGTGCTACTGCTCCATGTCCCACTGGCGGCGCAAATCGGTGATATGCTGCTCCTCCGCCAGGCGGTCGCGCTCCAACAACTCCTGCTCCTCCGCCAGGCGATCGCGCTCCAACAAGTCCTCGATCTCCGCAGTGCCATCTAAAGACCGATAGAATGCCTCCTCCCTCCGACTGCCTTCCGTTGCAAAACCGAACACTAGTTCCGGCGGTGACCGCTACCAGCCTCGCCTATCGCGGACGGGCGGGGGCATGGCGGACGTGGCGAGAGCGAGGATAAGTGGCGAGCGACATCGGGCCGGTGGGGGCTTATGAGGACATGGCGAGTTGGGTCATGGTGCCACCGGAGAAGTCAGGGAAACAATACTTATAGGCGGAAAGTAGCGTGATGGTTATCGGAATTTAATGCATAAGCAGACATGGCTTAGCGCGGCAGCTTGCCGTGGAAAACTAGAGAAACTGAAATTATGACTATGCCGTCCTGTCCCATCCGTGCTGGGACGCACGCCGGCATGACAGTCAAAGGAGTGCACTCGAATCATCTCCCTCCTTGTCAATAATGATTCCACGGATTTAAAAGGCCCGCAACAATTAAAGCGCCTCTTTTTTCGCATCAGTTAGCTGCCTTAATTATGGCTGGCTGCATGCAGGCACTCAGAATCGCTCACAGCCAGTACGTGGAGCAGCATGCAACGAGTCGCAGCCGAGGGCACGCATGCAGCCACTTAAATCGCTGGAATTAATTAGGCTTAAACTTCTGCATGCAGTTAATTATTGCCATGCCTTGGTCTTGTTGCTTTGCTCACAGGACTAATAAACCCGGACGGAGGGAGTACCTTGGTTGGTTTTGAATTAAGCCCTGCAAACCAGAAAGGAGGTACTAGTACGTGCGTGATCCGCTATTTATTCGTGTAGGATCGAGTAGGTGGTTTCTTGAATTGAGCCCTGCACACCAGAAAGGAGGTAGTACGTGCGTGATCTGCTATTTATTCGTGTAGGATCGAGTAGGTCGGATAGTGTACGTGTAGGATCAAGTAGGTCGGATGGTGTATGTGTATGATCACATTAGTTGATGAACGTTAGCTGGGAGATAAGGCATTTGCGAACGTTTTTGCTGGCAGTTTCTTCAGATTCGCATGGCATTTTCTTCAGACCAGCTTGTCAGTTTCTTTAGAGGTAGGCATTTTTATTCAAAAAACTGCCACTTCGGATCTTGCGTCGCAACTAAAACTGCCAGGAGTGCATTAGTAGGCTAGCTAGTGATCGATCAGTAACTTGTAAACACTGACCAAACAGAAATAAGGAACTGTTAATGCATCTCAATGGTTCATGGATCATATACAAATATGTAGCTCCAAAAGCAAAGATCAGCCACTTCGGATCTTGCGTCGCAACTAAAACCAACTAGTACAATTCCCATACATAAGATCAACATGTTAAGGCATCTCAATGATTCACAGATCATATACAAATATGTAGCTCCAAAAGCAAAGATCTAGAAAAAACATTTGTTCTTCCTACAAACATGGATGCTTCTCTTGGCCAACATTCAATACAGACTGAAAGACAAATTTGTTTGTGAAGTCTACAATTCCTCTTGCAAACGTAAGTGGTTTCACCAACAGCTGGAACCATGAGAATGAACCACACATGATGGAGGAACATCCACTGCAATATGATTTGGTCTTCTCTCGATCACACGACGAGACTATTTTCGGAATACAAACTTTAACTTAGGCAAAATGATGCCCATTGTATAATCAGACCAAAGCAATGAAGCACCTAGTGTTGGCCAATAAATAGTACAATACTACTTTTCTGCAGTCCATGAAGTGACTATCCAATCTTTCTGTGTCTATTTTCAAATGGCACTGCATGCAGTGGCTATACTATTCTCGTGTGCAGTTCAACCAAAATTGCGGTCACTTTGTTTGTTTGCAAAATAGCAACGGGCAGACATCTATGTCCGCACAAATATCAAGCAGCTAGTAAACATATACCCCACCTTATATTTTTGGTTTAAACATGTCTCTTCCGCTTAGCATCTGTCATGTTTGCACTAGACTATTTGATACATTCATGTTTTGCCCTGGACAAGTTCATACTGAATTGATTTGCTGGTTCAGAGCAGAAATACAGTACCTATTCTTCATCATACCAAGGATATCCATGTTCGCAGTGATGGAAGAGGTGAAATCAATACAACCGAAATTGAGCATCCAATCATTGAATCTTGTCCTGCACCTCAAATGCAGGTCCACCCTGCCAATAAATTCACATGCAAACCACTAGTATTACTATCTAATGATAGTACAAAAAGAGTAGTAAGATAGTAGCAAACCATGTACCTTTGTAATGAAAAACTCATAGTGCCACCAATTGGATATAAAGGTTTGGAAGAAAACATGCTCCTAATGTTGAACCAGTTGGACTTTTTGTGGAGTTCCACTAAAATCGAGCATCCCTGTTTGCATAGATATTGAAAGTGTGATTACTGTAAAAATGACACTAGTTGAAGCATAGACTCACAAATATAAGCATTCCAATTTCTTAATGGGAAAAGGTAACAAGACTGTTTCTAACCGCCTGTTTGAAGGAATAAATAAGGCAACAACGGCTAATGTCAGAAGGGCATATATAGTTCTTTCTGCAAGAATGATCGATTCCTGACCTTTCCTCTTCTTTTAAGCATATTTTGTGCAGTTCAACTAAAATAAAATGCCATCACCGCCTTGACAATTCATTGACACTGTACAAAAGGAAATGACTTAACATTACATCATGATGTCAGGTATGTAGTCGACAGGCATTAGAGACAAACATACAGACTTCCTCCAATAACATAATGAACATTAATTTTAACAAAGGTGTGACTAGCTTTACCGAGATAATTTGAGTGAACTATACACCCTCTGTTCCTTAATATAAGACGTTTTCGCGTTTCAATTTAAAGTACCCAAACGTCTAGTATTTAAAAAAACAGGTAGTAGTTTTCTTGAGCACATATCTAGGAAAGCTTGCCATACTTTATTTATGTCCATACTCTAATGCAACACCATTCGAATACTACAAATATACACTAATCCATTGGCTAGTGCAACAGTAGAGTAGTTATTTTATTACGGGGTACAGTACAATGGTTTTACTGAACATATTTCAATAAACTCTAGCACTGGAAGATTTCTATAAGAATTAACAATACAAAATGTAAAGGTATCAAGTTTCAGCATTGGTATACTAGCTGTGCATGAGCATTAAACCAAATACAAAATTCTGAAGGTAACTAGCATTATTAACTAATGACAGTATAAAAAATTTGCAAACCATGTACCTCCAAGGTAAATATCATTTCGAACTCGTGGGGACCTAAAAAATTGCTATCCCAATCTTGATAATCGATCAAACATAAAAACTTGATCGAACGAATAAAGAGATCAGCCAGAGGAGGAGGTGCCCACTCTTTACCTTTCCTCTTGTCTTCATAATTTTTTATGCAGTTTAACCAAAATAAAATGACATCAGCGCATTGGCATTTTGGTGACACTGTACAGAAAAATTAACTTAACTCATGAAAGTGAGGTATGTAATCTATAAGCATTAACAGTGCAAAAATCTGAAGGTAGTAACAAGTTTCATCGTTGGTATACTGGCTGTGCAACAACATTAGAATGCCTTAGCTGAAAAATCTTTAATACATCCACAATCAACAACTAACCTTGAAATAATCCAGTGACATTAAATGGCATTGCTTAAATTTATTGGTGGCATTAGACTGAGTGCGACATTAGTTAAATGTGGCATCACTTTAGCAGCAACATTGCTTGACTTGACTGTTGGCGTTATACTAACAGCAAAAAAGTGGCAATAAGTGCATGGGAGGCCCATTCGGACAGTGGGCGCACCAGTACGATGTACCTCCACGAACGCATAGAGTAGTGAGGGAGGTATGGTTGCCCAGAGCAACAAATATCCAGGTAGCATATGTGGATTGCGTCTCATTTTTGTTCTCTTTAGCCACCTTTTTCCTATGTGAGGACAGCAAACCGATCGACCTGGTCATTCTCTATTGCGTTGTCATGCCTTTCTACCCTTCTTCAACGAAGAGACATGAGACTCGTTACTTAGATACTGATTTCCCCCTTTTCAACCTAGATGCGGGTTCGATGCCTACTCTCTTGGACAGTACAGTCTCCCTTCCTTTCCTTATTCAACCCAGACATGGATTAGTCTGCATGAAGTAGGGTTTCCTTTAATAGTGCAAATTAAGGTTTTCGTCTACGTGACCAGCAGAGCAGAGGATAGCAAATTAGGAAGATGGTGGAGTGGAAAAAGATCCACATGCAGTGACGTGGTAGATGGGGCAATAGAACAAGGGTATGGTTCAAAAATAGGTAGCATACCTGAGGGTCGGCGGGAAGTGGCTTCGCTCGTGGTCGTCATCGTCTGCACACACTATGGCAACGAGCTTGGGGACGGAGGTCATCCCGCGTGGGCGATAGGTCTGAGAGGACGGCCTTGTCGTCAGTGCGTGACCTCGCTCGCCGACGACGAGTGCGTCAACGCTGCATGTCCTTTTCTTCCCCGGCAGATCTGTGACCACCGGTGAGGAGGGAGAGAGAGGCCGTCTTTTTTAGGTCTGGAGAGAGGGTGATAGTGTGAGAAGCAAGTGGGCAGCCCTTAGCAAGAAAGCGCTGAAGCTCCAGCCTATATATCTTTTTTGTACTACTAGTACTAGAGGTGGAGTAGTGGTAGAGTAGTTTATATTTTCTCTGCATACACTACCAGTTAGTCGTGCTTCAAAACTGAACGACATGCCATTAAAAAAATAAAGGTCGATAACTAATGAGACACCTCGGGCCAACGCGGCCAAATAGCATTTTGCACGAGAAATTACACACCATGTTTCGTTGACATGTGGTCCCGTTCCAACATGTCAGTGAGACAACGACTGGGGCGCCTCTTCGTGTACCGTGGCAAACTGGCAACCGTCCACCGGCTCTTCGCCTTTCCCTTTCGATTTGGAACTACTGTCACACGCTCTTCCTCCCTCCTCCATTTTCCTTCACCCTTCCTTCTGCCATTGTTCGATTGTCTTATCCATGGAGGGAACAGGCCAGAAACCACCCGTTATTCTTGCCCCGATCTGAAAGATGACGTGGTAGAGGAACTCATTGATCGGTGCGAATTCATCACCTCGGCTAGCATGGCAGGTTCATTCAAGACCATTCTCGACTCAACTAATAACATCATTACAAGGAACCCAAGGGTCCAGGAGCGGTTTGATCTCCCCTATATTCTTTGCTATAAGCCTATTCGCATGGGCGTGGACGACGGAGGCCTCGCCTTGTGCAAGTAGATGTCGCTTGATAATGATACGTGTGATGTCAAGATGCCATTGCTTAAGGGTAAGGCCTGGGCTGGCGCAAATGGAGATTGGGTTGTTTATATTGGGTACAATTGCGAGTGGGAACTTGTGAATCTGTACACTAGTCAACAGATTCCACTTCCAAAAATCTCAGAGTGCCCTGAGGTTGAGCACACAGATGATCTACGTATGTTCAAATACGATCATGGTGGTTTTCGTCTACGAAAGATAGCAATTTGTTGAGTTCTCAACCGCTCTTGGAATTACAAGAACTATGAAGTTGTTGCTATCTTCGACAAGCTTGTTGCCGTCGTTACTGATTCCACGGTTCGTCCATGGATATTGCTCAAAAATCAGTTTCTGTACACGGATAATAAGTACTATGATGCAATTGAATACGAGGATCTTGTGTTTGCTTCCACCACTCGTGGCACTGTTTTTGCATGGGATCCTCGTAGTTTTGGTACATTTGTCTTCCACCGTAATTATAATTGTTTCATCCACATGCCTGTGGGTTAGCAAGTTGCCCTTTACTAATTAACCTTCTTCTTGTGTTTCCAAGGTCTTGTGAACATTCCACCACCTATACTTGAAAATTTTTATAAACAAGGGGGAGATGACGATGGTGATGATCACGAGCATGAGGACGAGCATGACTTATATACTCAGTGGCGCCTGGCAACTAATTCTGATGGATCACCTCTTCTTGCCTGTATACAGTGCACTGAGATTGTTACTACTGAGGGAGCACGTGTTGTATCCCATGGTCGCCCTCTCCGGACCTATTCCAACACCTGTTGCATGGTATTCAGGATGGATACTAGTGTGCTAGCGCCAACACCTTCTCCCTGGTTCAGTATTGATAATCTTGGAGAAAACTCACTCTTCCTTGGACCAAACTATCCAATGATGGTTAAAGGCGATCTAGCTGCTGTTGACACAACGTTACTACCATTTATGAGAAGCAACTTGTAGGACCTTGAGAAGAGGTATCTAGAGGGGGTGATTAGACACTAAGTACCAAAGTTGTAGTTTTTAGCCCTTTTAAATTTAAGTGGAATTTAGGCACAAGTTTAACATTCACAACACATAGCAAGCAAGCATGCAAAGAGTATATGAGCAGCGGAAAGTAAAGAATGCAACTTGCAAGAATGTAAAGGGAAGGGTTTTGGAGGATTCAAACGCAATTGGAGACACAGATGTTTTTGGCGTGGTTCCGATAGGTGGTGCTATCGTACATCCACGTTGATGGAGACTTCAACCCACGAAGGGTAACGGTTGCGCGAGTCCACGGAGGGCTCCACCCAAGAAGGGTCCACGAAGAAGCAACCTGTCTATCCCACCATGGCCGTCGCCCACGAAAGACTTGCCTCACTAGCGGTAGATCTTCACGAAGTAGGCGATCTCCTTGCCCTTACACACTCCTTGGTTCAACTCCACAATCTTGTCGGAGGCTCCCAAGTGACACCTAGCCAATCTAGGAGACACCACTCTCCAAGAAGTAACAAATGGTGCATTGATGATGAACTCCTTGCTCTTGTGCTTAAAATGATAGTCTCCCCAACACTCAACTCTCTCTCATAGGATTTGGATCTGGTGGAAAGAGGGTTTGAGTGGAAAGCAACTTGGGGAAGGCTAGAGATCAAGATTCATATGGTAGGAATGGAATATCTTGGCCTCAACACATGAGTAGGTAGTTCTCTCTCAGAAATAGGATACTGGAAGTGTAGGTTTAGTCTGATGGCTCTCTCCACGAATGAAGAGGAGGTGGAGGGGTATATATAGCCTCCACACAAAATCTAATTGTTACACACAATCTACCAAACTCGGTGGGACCGAATCGTATAACTCGGTCAGACCGATTTAGCAAATAATGTGACCGTTAGGGTTTTCGGTGGGACCGGAATGCAACTCGGTAGGACCGATATGGTTAGGGTTAGGGAATAACGTAATCTCGGTAAGACCGATTACACAAACTCGGTAGGACCGATTTTGGTAATTAGCTAACCAGAGAGTTGGTCAGGCAAACTCGGTTGGACCGATTATCAAACTCGGTGGGACCGATTTTGATAATAAGTTAACCAGAGAGTTTGCATTGTAATCTCGGTAGTACCGATTGCTCAAACTCGGTGAGGCCGATTTTGATAATGGACATATACAGAGAGATTACAATCCCATCTCGGTGAGACCGAGATCCCTATCGGTGAGACCGATTTGCCTAGGGTTTGTGGCAGTGGCTAAGTCATCCAAACTCGATGGCGCCGGATTAGAAAGAATCAGTGGGGCCGAGTTTGACTTTAGGTTTAGGACATATGTGTGGAAGTGGGAAAGTAGTTGAGGGTATTTGGAGCATATCACTAAGCACATGAAGCAAGAGGCTCATTAAGCAACACCTCATCCCTCCTTGATAGTATTGGCTTTTCCTATAGACTCAATGTGATCTTGGATCACTAAAATATAAAATGAAGAGTCTTGAGCTTGAAGCTTGAGCCAATGCTTTGTCCTTAGCATCTTGAAGGAGTTCCCACATCCTTTAGTCCATGCCACTCCATTGTTGAACTTATCTGAAACATACTAGATAAAAGTATTAGTCCAACAAGAGATATGTTGTCATTAATTACCAAAACCACCTAGGGAGCACTTGTGCTTTCAATCTCCCCCTTTTTGGTAATTGATGGCAACATACATCAAAGCTTTAGATAAAGATATAAAGAATAGCAAGTAAAGCTTTGGAAAGACATGTAACAAGCATAGGCTCCCCCTACATGTATGCAGTCATGTGACTATGAAATATAGAAGCATGTGATAGCATAACCATGATAGAGCAGGCAATGTATTACATGTATCTTGGCCATATGCATCAGAGCAAAACGTATTAAAGGAAATACCTTCATGCCCATGAGTCCTTCTTGCAAACAATATGTACATCAGCAAGAATTCCTCATACACATGATTGTGATGCATATACTTACCTTGTGGTCTTGAGTTGGCTTAGGATGGAACGAACCTGTGAAAACAACGTTAGATAACACAGATGCATCTACTAGTCAGAGCAGACAGAAGAAACCACAAGAATACCAAGACTGGGATGACATGTAGAGAGTGAGTACTGAGTACCACATTGGATTAGACATGTACCCAAGAGTAAAGATATGCAATGAATTTAAATGATTTATTTCCCTTAGATTCTTGCTCCCCCTGAATCTAACATGGGATACTGGGAGAAGATAGGAAACAGAAAATCAGAGCTGAAGGATATAAGTGAACAGAGCTAATGCAAGCTAATGCAAATAAGCACATATGAACATGCCTTTCCCCTCAAGAAGACATGTGGCATCTCTCCTCTTGAACACCAAGCATCTGGGATCCTTGAGAAATACCTTCTACTAGTATTCTCCCCCCTGGAGGTCTCTCTCTCCCCTGAAGGGTCTTCTCTCTCTCCCTCTGAGATGTGATCTCTCTCTCTAAATGATAAGCTTTGATGTGATCTCTCTCTCCCCTTTGACATCAATTTCCAAGAAGGGCTTGATAAGATGTAATCTCTCTCTCTCAATCTGGAATTTGACATGAATGGGTTTGATCCTTGAGTCACAACATAAAGCAATGATAAAAATGTGATGCTTGTAGAGGACAAGATTCATTGAGTGGAGCTGGATCAGAAGAAACTCAGAATAAGTGGCAAACTGTTTTTCCTGTTGTGAAATCGGTGGCACCGAGTGGTATGCTTCGGTGGTATCGAGAGTTTTCGATTGGACCGAAAGCAACAAATCGGTGAAACCAAGTTCATCGCAGAGAAAACACTTGTCACCTCAGCTCACTAGACTAGAAGGATCTCACAAAGATTGCAAGGAATTAACTGAAAGATATGCAAGGAATTAATGCAGAAAATGCAGAGAAAACAGAAAGAAATCTAGATGAAGTTTTTTTTGAAAGGGGAAACACATATGCATGAGACAAATGCAAAAACACAGAAGAAAAACACAACAGAACTTCATCTAGAGATGGTCGGCGACAAAGTCACCTATGTTAGAGTATATTGACTTAGGAGTAAAGTGAGATCACTTGATCATAGGCCATACTCATCGTTTAAGCTCAAAATGGGGTTGCCATTTTTTGTTTAAGCATCTTGATGTATTCACATCTTGTCGAGTTGCTTTAACTCATGACTCGGAGTAAAGCTTCTCTAAGATGGAATAACATACCTTGGTTGGTGGTGTTGTCCATGTAGTTGAACTTGTGTGGGTTGCGCGAGGTTGATGTAGCTCATCAAGAATTTGGAGCACCACTTGGAATTTGAGTTCATCTACCTACATGGGTTAGTTCTTGCAAGGAAGAGCACTTGTATATCCAAAAATGACAATCATGAAACTCAATATAGAATTTGTCAAAGGATATGTTTGAATGGTTTCGTGCTTCCTTGTCTTCAACCACCTTGTGTAGAGACTTGGTGATGTAGAGATTGCTCAAGATGTGAGTAGATTTCAATCTCATGGAATTTGATTCAACCAAGTACCTACATGGGTTAGATAACATGCAAGATACAAATATATCCAAGACATAAGTTTTTCATCATAAGAGAAATATCAAGGATTAGTCATAAGCTCATGTCTTGCATGTATCCAATGGAGTTTCTACTCCAAGTTTGAAGCATCAATGATGTTCAATTCTCCTCTTAACCTGCAAAACACTTTCTCATCAAGAGGTTTAGTGAATATATCCGCTAATTGCTTTTTGGTGCGAACATGCTTAAGATCAATGTCACCCTTAGCAACATGATCTCGAATGAAATGATGACGAACTTCAATATGCTTAGTTCGAGAATGTTGCACAGGATTATGACCAATTTTGATAGCACTTTCATTGTCACAAAGCAATGGAACATGTCTCACATATATCCCATAATCTTTAAGAGTTTGGGTCATCCAAAGTAATTGAGCACAACATGATCCAGCGGCAATATATTCAGCTTCGGCGGTGGATAAGGATACCGAGTTTTGTTTCTTGGAGGACCAAGACACAAGAGATCTACCAAGAAATTGACAAGTACCCGAAGTGGACTTTCTATCAACCTTGTCTCCGGCATAGTCCGAGTCAGAATAGCCAAGAAGATCGAAAGAGGCCCTCTTAGGATACCAAATGCCAAAATTTGGTGTATGGATTAAGTATCTCACTATCCTTTTCACGGCCTTAAGATGACATTCTTTAGGAGCAGCTTGATATCGTGCACACATGCACACACTTAGCATAATATCGGGACGTGAAGCACATAGATATAATAATGAGCCAATCATAGAGCGATAAACTTTTTGATCAACTGGTTCATTATCTTTGGTCAAGTCAAGATGTCCACTAGTTGGCATGGGTGTAGACATACCTTTGCACTCTTGCATATTGAACTTCTTGAATAAGTCCTAAGTGTACTTTGTTTGCGAGACAAAAGTACCTTCTTTAGTTTGCTTGATTTGCAAACCAAGAAATAATTTGAGTTGACTCATCATAGACATCTCAAACTTCTCCGACATTAGCTTCCCAAACTTTTCACTAAAATGAGGGTTAGTTGAACCAAATATAATATCATCAACATAAATTTGGCACACAAATAGTTCACAATTAACCCTTTTAGTAAAAAGAGTAGAATAAATTTTCCTAATTTCAAAGCATTTTTCAATAAGGAACTTGGTCAAGCATTTATACCATGCTCTAGGAGCTTGTTTAAGACCATAAAGAGCTTTGTGAAGTTTGTAAACATGATTGGGTTTCTTAGGATTGACAAAGCCGGGAGGTTGTTTAACATAAACTTCCTCCTCTATTTCACCATTTAGAAAAGCACTTTTAATGTCCATTTGGTACAATGTGATATCATGGTGATTAGCATAGGCAAGTAAGATGCGAATGGACTCAAGTCTAGCAACAGGAGCATAAGTCTCACCATAGTCCATACCTTCGACTTGTGTGTAGCCTTGGGCGACGATACGTGCTTTGTTGCGAACTACTTGTCCATCTTCATCTTGCTTGTTGCGAAACACCCATTTGGTACCGATGATGTTGTGGTTGTTGTCGGGCTTCTCAACCAATGTCCAAACTTGGTTTCTCTCAAAGTTGTGTAGCTCTTCATGCATAGCATTTATCCAATCCAGATCTTCCAATGCTTCTTCGACCTTCATAGGTTCAATGCTAGAGATGAAAGAATAGTTTTCACAAAAGTTAGCTAAACGAGTTTTAGAGCGAGTGATTCTCCCGGTTTGAATATCATTGTAGATTTGCTCTACGGGATGGTCTTTAGCAATTCTTGCTCGAACTCGTGAAAGCTTTTGCTTGGTTCTTGGTTGAACATCTTCTTAACCTTCTTCTTCTTCATTGTTGGCGTTCTCGTTCTCTTGTTGTGGTGGAGAAGGAGGTTGTTGACGTTCTTGATGCACTTCCTCGTTTTCTTCATCTTGTTGTCTCCCACTTGTGGATGCTTCCGTGTCAACTCTTGGTTCACCTTGTCGTGAAGTAGAAGCTTCCACTTGGACAGACGAGGTACTCTCCTTCACCTCCGTTGGACGTACCTTGCCAATAGACAAGTCTTGGATTGCTTCCGAAGGATCTTTGTCTCCTACATCAATTGGCAATTGCTCTACTTGCGAGCCGTTAGATTCATCAAACTTCACATCTACCGTCTCTTCAACCTTTCGGGTGAAATTGTTGTAGACACGGTAAGTGTGAGAGTTTGAGCCATAACCTAGCAGGAAACCTTCATGAGACTTAGGAGCAAATTTAGAACAACGATGCTTATCAAGAATGTAGCATTTTGAGCCGAATACTCGAAAGTATCCAACTTGGGGTTTGTTACCGGTGATGAGCTCGTATGCCGTCTTGCCGAGTAGCTTGTGAAGATACAAGCAATTTGTTGCATGACAAGCTGTCTCAACCGCTTCTGCCCAAAAGTGCTTCGGCGTCTTGTACTCATCAAGCATCGTTCTCGCCATTTCGATGAGCGTCCGGTTCTTCCTCTCAACAACTCCATTTTGTTGAGGTGTGTACGTAGCCGAGAACTCGTGTGAAATCCCTTCTTCGTCAAGAAAGGTGTCCACATTTGCGTTCTTGAACTCCGTTCCGTTGTCGCTGCGAACCTTCTTGATCTTCACTTCAAATTGGTTTTGGGCCTTCCTAGCGAAGTTTTTGAAGATCTTTTGAACATGTGATTTATCATCAAGAAAGAACACCCACGTAAATCTGGAAAAATCATCAACTATAACTAGACCAAAAGAATTTCCACCGAGACTCTTGTAAGAGTTGGGACCAAAGAGATCCATGTGAAGTAGCTCGAGTGGCCTCTTCGTGGTCATGATGTTCTTCACGGGATGCCTTCCTCCAACCTGTTTACCTGCCTGACAAGCACTACAAAGTCTATCCTTATCAAATATGACATCATTAACTCCAAGGATATGATTTCCCTTAATAAGCTTGTCAAGGTTTCTCATGCCAACATGACCTAATCATCTATGCCATAACTAGCCTTTTGAGGATTTAGCAATGAAGCAAGTTTTAGGTTTAGCCTTTTTAGTGAAATCAACAATGTATAGATCACCTCTACGTATGCCGGTAAAGACCATTTTATGATTGTCTCGACGAAACACTTGGCAATCTACTTTAGTAAATAGGACATTGAAACCGAAATCAGCAAGTCTAGATACTGAAAGTAAGTTGTACCCAAGAGATTCAACGAGCATGACATTTTGTATGGAGCTATCATGTGAGATGGCCACCTTACCGAGGCCAACCACCTTACCCTTTGAGTTGTCGCTGAAAGTGACATACTTTCGAGGACTATCATTATCAGCAAGCTCACGAAACATGTCTTTATCTCTGGTCATGTGATCGGTACATCCACTATCAAGAACCCATTCCTTTCCTCCTGACATATATCCCCGAAGATTTGCCATAAGACCAAAATGTCTCATTGCATCATCAAGATCGAAGTCACTATCATCATCCTCATCATAGTATCCATGTTCAACATCGTCATGTGGTGGATCAAATCCTAGAGAGGGTGATTCGTTAGAGTGATTTTGACAATGATCTTGTCTATGAAATTTTATAGCTTCGGAAATAATATCACTAATAATACCAACATTTCCTTTGGCACGCATAAGGTTTGTAAGCTCAAATAGACGATCACCAAACATAGGATCACTAGTATTCATCTTACTCAAGGCAATAGACTTATGGAGAATTTCATCAAGATTTTTCAAAGAATAATCAGGAAATCGTTCCACAAGAAATTTCCATATAGTGTAGGCACACTCAAGAGTAGGCAATTTATAATCAAGTTTCTAGGCAAGCCTCTAGTGATAAGATTAACAGTTCTAACATTCCTAATCATGTCAATAGACTCATCAAGGGTAGGATGCATAGGATCAACACAAGGTGCACAAGGACTAGCAATGTACTTGTTCAAATGATATTGATTGAAAATTACAAGCATCTCATTTTTCCACTCATGAAAATACTCTCCATCAAGAATAGGCACTCTATGTCTAAGACTCCCTAAAGTAGACTCATCCATCTTCCTCCAATGGTGATTAAACCAAGGCAATGGAGACCAATGCTCTGATACCACTTGTAGGACCTTGAGAAGAGGTGTCTAGAGGGGGGGTGATTAGACACTAAGTACCAAAGTTGTAGTTTCTAGCCCTTTTAAATTTAAGTGGAATTTAGGCACAAGTTTAACATTCACAACACATAGCAAGCAAGCATCAAAGAGTATATGAGCAGCGGAAAGTAAAGCATGCAACTTGCAAGAATGTAAAGGGAAGGGTTTTGGAGGATTCAAACGCAATTGGAGACACGGATGTTTTTGGCGTGGTTCCGATAGGTGGTGCTATCGTACATCCACGTTGATGGAGACTTCAACCCACGAAGGGTAACGGTTGCGCGAGTCCACGGAGGGCTCCACCCAAGAAGGGTCCACGAAGAAGCAACCTTGTCTATCCCACCATGGCCGTCGCCCACGAAGGACTTGCCTCACTAGCGGTAGATCTTCACGAAGTAGGCGATCTCCTTGCCCTTACAAACTCCTTGGTTCAACTCCACAATCTTGTCAGAGGCTCCCAAGTGACACCTAGCCAATCTAGGAGACACCACTCTCCAAGAAGTAACAAATGGTGCGTTGATGATGAACTCCTTGCTCTTGTGCTTCAAATGATAGTCTCCCCAACACTCAACTCTCTCTCATAGGATTTGGATTTGGTGGAAACAGGGTTTGAGTGAAAAGCAACTTGGGGAAGGCTAGAGATCAAGATTCATATGGTAGGAATGGAATATCTTGGCCTCAACACATGAGTAGGTAGTTCTCTCTCAGAAATAGGATACTGGAAGTGTAGGTTCAGTCTGATGGCTCTCTCCACGAATGAAGAGGAGGTGGAGGGGTATATATAGCCTCCACACAAAATTTAACCGTTACACACAATCTACCAAACTCGGTGGGACCGAATCGTTTAACTCGGTCAGACCGATTTAGCAAATAATGTGACCGTTAGGGTTTTCGGTGGGGCCGGAATGCAACTCGGTAGGACCGATATGGTTAGGGTTAGGGCATAACGTAATCTCGGGAAGACCGATTACACAAACTCGGTAGGACTGATTTTGGTAATTAGCTAACCAGAGAGTTGGTCGGGCAAACTCGGTTGGACCGATTATCAAACTCGGTGGGACCGATTTTGATAATAAGTTAACCAGAGATTTTGCATTGTAATCTCGGTAGTACCGATTGCTCAAACTCGGTGAGACCGATTTTGATAATGGACATACACAGAGAGATTACAATCCCATCTCGGTGAGACCGAGATCCCTATCAGTGAGACCGATTTGCCTAGGGTTTGTGGCAGTGGCTAAGTCATCCAAACTCGGTGGCGCCGGATTAGAAAGAATCACTGGGGCCGAGTTTGACTTTAGGTTTAGGACATATGTGTGGAAGTGGGAAAGTAGTTGAGGGTATTTGGAGCATATCACTAAGCACATGAAGCAAGAGGCTCATTAAGCAACACCTCATCCCTCCTTGATAGTATTGGCTTTTCCTATAGACTCAATGTGATCTTGGATCACTAAAATATAAAATGAAGAGTCTTGAGCTTGAAGCTTGAGCCAATCCTTTGTCCTTAGCATCTTGAAGGAGTTCCCACATCCTTTAGTCCATGCCACTCCATTGTTGAACTTATCTGAAACATACTAGATAAAAGTGTTAGTCCAACAAGAGATATGTTGTCATTAATTACCAAAACCACCTAGGGAGCACTTGTGCTTTCACAACTGTATCTATACCTCAGACATTGCGGTGGTTCCCTACCCTGCTCCCGATATATGCCGCTTCAGCCTGGATGATCAGTCCTGCATTGCTCTCGATAATGAGAATAGTTGGCCCTTCCCAGAGCACCTATGGTTCAAAGCAAGTGTTTCCAACGCCGAGGATTGGTTGAGCTGAAGTTCATTTCATTGCTTATTATTTGTTGTGTGATGAAAACTTCAGTATTTACTAGAATGTTTGTTGGAAATAATCTATAGTCCAACATGTATCCTCGTTGTTTGTGCTTGTTGTATGTAATGAATGGTACATTTGCAAATGCATGTCTTAGGCTCAATTTATGAATGGTTTTTGAGTCACTTCTTGGAGTGTGAGTACCATAGTAGTATAGCCAGCATCTGGTTAGTATATGAAGTAGCCACATCACATAGAGCCAACCTAATATTGGAGTATGCTAGTCGTCCATCGGCATGCCGCTTCAAATGGCGGACGAAGTGAGAGGTCGCGTCACCTTATGTCCAGATCTGAGATGCCACGTGTACCAGATGAATGACTCCAAGTTCAACCACCGTGATGCTAGGTGCGAGCCGAGGAACACTGTTGGAGAGACCCCCCTCATAATTTTCGTACATTGGTCGTTTGATTCATAGGATAGAATGCTATAGGATTTTTTTTATATGTAATCATGTTTTAATTGGCAATCTAGCATCCACTCCAACTTTTGTTTCACTTCCTTTGTTCCTACAAAGAGAGTACTTGCTATAAATGATGTGCCGCTGCAAGAGCCGCCTATATTAATTAACCATGCTCTATAAAAAGGTGGACCAGCTTTGGCTATAGTAGTACTATACTAGGTTAGTACATGACCTCGCGCTTGGCTCTTCTCCTCTTCCGGAAGTCGAACAATAATGATGGTACTACGGTAGTACTTCTGGCAATCTAACACCAAATGAACTGCTGCATGTCCACTGCTTGTAAGCAAAAGTGTCTCCTTGTGCTGTGAGCCATCACGCACGCGTTGGCGAGGGAGAAGGTAAGCAAGCTTCTCGTCGTTCTGCGAGTTGATGGGACACATCAAAGTTATTTATTAGTAATCTCTTCAAAAAGGGCCGACCATGTCCATGGCTACCATCCGTGCTCTGTCATTGAGTACATGCACTATTCACGTGCCATCGAGGAGAAAAAATATTGCGTAGTACTAGGTGCCATCGAAGTGCACGACTCGCTTACGCACTGCATATCTCCATTTTCTTGCATGACACGCCACCTTGATGCTAGATGTCCCGTGTGTCATGGAGGCATATAGTATGCTTTTTTAAAATGGAGGCATATAGATGTCCCGCGTGTCGGCAAAAGGATGAACAAAGCTCATGTCTTAAACGAAAGAGTGGAAGAACATAGATTCCCGACGACCGAGAAGGAGCATATAGTACATAATTGTACGTGCATTGCAAAAGGTTATCGGATGAGGCCAATCAACAATAGTACACTATTTGTACTAGCTTCACATGCTTCGCGCATCGGGCGGGTATTTTTACTGTAGCTGGGAATCCCATCATCCTAGGTCCTCGGATGAGTCCAGCAGAAATTGCATTATGATGTTTGGGTTCAAACTTTCAGAACTGCTGCACTATCTCTACGTCTACGTATACGTAATACAACATGTTTTAAACTTGAGACCAGCCACCCACCCTCACAACGAACACTTTTTAACGTAGCACAGACTCCAGGAAATTTGGCCACAGAGTGAGGTGGGCCATATGTTAATGTGTTCGTTGTACGACTAGCCACAATGGTGAGTAACATACACTAGTAACATACACATGTCCCTAGACTATGTTACTACCTTCATAGTGGGTAGTAACATAAGTGTAGTAACATGCAAAGCTTCATTTATTAGGTTATAGACTCATATTGCACTGGAACATGTGATGTTACAGTAACTAGCTAAGTTACTATAACTACATCTCTCCTCATTAACTCATTGCCACATAAGCAAATTTGCTGAGTTGGACTCGATGTTACTATTGAAGTACTCCCACTGTGGCTAGTCTACATAAGCAGGACCTCGAAACCTCGATACTACTACTATAAGTAGTAGGAGTAGTAGGGTGGCATGGGCCAGAACAAGCATTCACGTCCAGGAGTACGGCACATGCCACCAGCACGACTTCCATCTGACACCATATTTCTTGGAGTCCATGCTACAGCAATCTCTTCAACCTCGTCGTTTCTCTAACTCAGCCATCGCTCGGCGGGCAAGGTGGGGGTGTGCCGATAGTCAGTTTCCTCAACTGCAGTCCCACTTGTAAGGCCAACTCCAACGCACGACCCCAAACGGACCTCCGTTTTGCCCGGATTCTGTTCGTTTGGGTAAGGCAATGGGGTCATGTCCGGGCCATTTCTCGGATGCAATGGCCGTGCTCTTCTTCCCAATACCAAAACTTGCATCCATTCTACACAATAAAATTTAAGTTAGCACAACTAGTCTATTCCGAGAGCACAACCCAAGATTTGGTCGGGTTCTTCCTCCTTTTGCCGACACGTGGGACATCCAGCATCCATGTCGTGTCATGCAAGAAAATAGAGTGGTAGTTGAAGCCACGTGATGTGCATCTTGGGTTTTAACTGTAAATAGAATCTTACTACTCTTGAGTAACTCCAAAAGCGGCCACCGAAGATCTTTATTGGATTTGTTTTTCATCACCAGCACGTCGATGTGAAAGATGTGTAGGTTCAGTGGGTCCTCTTGCGTTTTCACTCACATGTGGGACCACATATGAGCAAACAGACGATGGGCTCCGCGCGTCCACTGGCTGGCTGAGAAGAGAGATAGAGGAGGGCTGAGCATGGACTCTAGGAAATTTGTTCTACGTAACCAGCACCTCGATATAGGCTCGATATAGTGGGGTGGCATGGTCCGTAACTAGCATTCACGTCTAGCAGTACGACACACGCCACCCACACGAGTCCCATCCGACACCAATTTTCTTGGAGTCCGTGCTACATCCATCTCTTCTCCCTCTTGTTTACTTAGCCATCGCGCGGTGGGCGGGGTGGGGGTTTGCCGATAGTCGGTTTGCTCAACAGCGGTCCCACTTGTAAGTGAAAATGCAACACCGCACGCATTCCCCCTTGAGCGACGTGTGATGACCCACAAGTATAGGGGATCTATCATAGTCCTTTCGATAAGTAAGAGTGTCGAACCCAACGAGGAGCAGAAGGAAATGATAAGCGGTTTTTAGCAAGGTATTCTCTGCAAGTACTAAAATAAGTGGTAACAGATAGTTTTGTGATAAGATAAATTGTAACGAGCAACAAGTAATGAAAGTAAATAAGGTGCAGCAAGGTGGCCCAATACTTTTTGTAGAAAAGGACAAGCCTGGACAAACTCTTATGATAGGAAAAGCGCCCCCGAGGACACATGGGAATATTGTCAAGCTAGTTTTCATCACGCTCATATGATTCGCGTTCGGTACTTTGATAATTTGATATGTGGGTGGACCGGTGCTTGGGTACTGCCCTTACTTGGACAAGCATCCCACTTATGATTAACCTCTATTGCAAGCATCCGCAACTACAACAAAAGTATTAAGGTAAACCTAACCATAGCATGAAACATATGGATCCAAATCAGCCCCTTACGAAGCAACGCATAAACTAGGGTTTAAGCTTCTGTCACTCTAGCAACCCATCATCTACTTATTACTTCCCAGTGCCTTCCTCTAGGCCCAAATAATGGTGAAGTGTTATGTAGTCGACGTTCACATAACACCACTACAGGTTAGACAACATACATCTAATCAAAATATCGAACGAATACCAAATTCAAATGACTACTAATAGCAAGACTTCTCCCTTGTCCTCAGGAACAAACGTAATTACTCACAAAGCATATTCATGTTCATAATCAGAGGGGTAATAATATGCATAAAGGATCTGAACATATGATCTTCCACCAAATAAACCAACTAGCATCAACTACAAGGAGTAATCAACACTGCTAGCAACCTACTAGCAACAATCCCGGACTTGGAGACAAGAATTGAATACAAGAGATGAACTAGGGTTTGGAGATGAGATGGTGCTGGTGAAGATGTTGATGGAGATTGCCCTCTCCCGATGAGAGGAGCGTTGGTGATTACGATGGTGATGATTCCCCCCCCCGGAGGGAAGTGTCCCCAGGAAAACAGCTCCGCCAGAGCCCTAGATTGGTTCCGCCAAGGTTCCTCCTCGTGGCGGCGGAGTCTCGTCCCGAAAGGTTCTCTCTGATTTTTTTCTCATCGAAAGACTTCATATAGGAGAAGATGGACGTCAAAGAGCCACCAGGGGGACCACGAGGTAGGGGGCGCGCCCAGGGGGGCGCCCCCACCCTCGTGAGCAGGGTGTGGGCCCCCTGGCCTTCATCTTTGGCGACGATTTTTCTTTATTTATTTCAAGGTATTCCATGGAGTTTCAGGACTTTTGGAGTTGCGTAGAATAGGCCTCCAATATTTGCTCCTTTTCCAGCCCAGAATTCCAGCTGCCGGCACTCTCCCTCTTCATGTAAACCTTGTAAAATAAGAGAGAATAGCCATAAGTATCATGACATAACATGAAATAACAGCCCATAATGCAATAAATATTATCGTAAAAGCATGATGCAAAATGGACGTATCAACTCCCCCAAGCTTAGACCTCGCTTGTCCTCAAGCGAAAAGCCGATAACATTAAATATGTCCTCATGTTTAGAGGTAGAGGCGTCGATAAAAACAAAATACGGACATGAAGGCATCATGATTATTTCATAACAGCAACATAAATAGATTTTATCATATGATTACTCATGTTCAAGTGATGATCAATTCACAAAGCCAAAGCATGAATCAGAAACCTTATTGGGCACTAACAATTATAATCTCAGTCATTGAAGCAATTGCAATTTATCATAACATCGAAAAGAGTCTATGTCAGAGCTTAAAAGCAAGTCCACATACTCAACTATCATTTAGTCCTTCATAATTGCTAGCACTCACGAGATACTTGTGGCTACGGAGTTTTAATCGGACACAGAGAAAGATAGGGGCTTATAGTTTTTGCCCCACAACATTTTACCTCAAGGGTAATGTCAACACTAATAATTCATGCTCCCCCACATCCAATTAGATATGTATATCATACTCTTTCCAACATGCTGAGCTTGCCAAAGGATAAAATGAAAAAGGAAAGTTGAGGATCACCGTGACTCTTGTAAGGTAGAGGATAATAATAAAAGATAGGCCCTTCGCAGAGGGAAGCAGAGGTTGTCATGCGTGTTTAGGGTTGATGCACAAAATCTTAATGCAAAAGAACGTCACTTTATATTACCGCTTGCATGTGAACCTTTATTATGCAGTCCGTCGCTTTTATTGCGTTCACAACAAGTTCGTACAAAGCTTATTTCTCTACATTAATAAGTCATGCATATTTAGAGAGCAATTTTTATTGCTTGCACCGATGACAACTTACTTGAAGGATCTTACTCAATCCATAGGTAGATATGGTGGACTCTCATGGCAAAACTGGTTTAAGGATATTTGGAAGCACAAGTAGTATTTCTACTTGGTGCTAAGAATTTGGCTAGCAAGAGGGCGAAAGGCAAGCTCAACACGGTAGAGGATCCATGACAACATACTTTATCTCGAATGTAAGAAAACATAACTCATTATGTTGTCTTCCTTGTCCAACCTCAACTCTTTAGCATGTCATATTTTAATGAGTGCTCCCAATCATAAAAGATGTCAATGATAATATATCTATATGTGAAACCTCTCTTTCCTTATTACTTCCTATTAATTGCAACGATGACCAAAGCTATAGTTGCCAACTAACAACAACTTTTAATCATCATACTCTTTCTATGTGAAGTCATTACTTTCACTAAGATCAATATGAGCTCCTTGATTCTTTTTATTCTTTTTCTTCTAATCACCCAGGATCATGGCAAAATACTCAAGCCCTTGACTCAACACTAATCTTTATTATATAGCTCATGAACTCGATTACAAAGAAGGATCGTAAAGCAAAATTCAAAACTAGATCATGCCATGACTTTATTCTACTAAATCAAGATACTACTAATAGGATCGAACTAAGAAAAAAATGTAAAGATAGGAGTTGTGATGGTGATACGATACCAGGGCACCTCCCCCAAGCTTGGCAGTTGCCAAGGGGAGTGCCCATACCCATGTGATTATTTCCTCGGAGGTGATGGAGGTGGTGATGACGACGGTGGATAATCGCACATCGAGCGTAAAAGTTCCTCCAACTTGAAGATAATGCCCTTGAGCCCAGCAATATGATCCTTCAACAAAATATTCTCCTGTGTAAGATACTTGTTCTGTATGCGGGCTAACTCAATCATCTTGAAAGCTTCAATCTCTGTTGGAGTGAAAAGGTTAGGTAAAGGTTGAGGGATGTATTCTTCGTTCACCACCGGAGCTTGAACCTTCATGGACTTCTTGGTCCTTTCATCCTTGTTGATTTCTTCTGGTTCTTCTCTCTTCAAATCTATCTTCAATAGCCAAGCATCCTTGTCTTCGTTGCTGGAAGAAGGAGAAGCCATGGTGCTCTAAATCTGCAACGAAAATAGATCGAAACGAAAACAGAGGATATTTGCATGATACGAGAGTCAAAACCTTCGGGAGTATATATAATGAATTTTACCAACCAAAATACGTGTCGTGCAATGAAACGGAGTCCGGAGGGCACACGAGGTGCTCACGAGGCAGGGGGCGCGCCCTCCACCCTCGTGGAGGCCTCGTGTCCTCCCCGGACTGCTACTTATTTTTTTATTTTTCTAAATATTCCAAAACGGAGAAATATTGCCTTAAAAATGTTTTGGAGTCGGTTTACTTACCGTACCACATACCTATTCCTTTTCGGAGTCTGGAACATTCTGGAAAGTGTCCTTTATGTATTCCTCCGGGGTTATGGTTTCAATAATATTGGTTTCAACATTTATAGGATTACCTGAGATATAATGTTTGATTCTTTGACCGTTTACCACCTTCGGATTTGTGCCTGTGAAATTGTTGATTTTTATGGCACCAGAACGATAGACCTCCTCGATAACGTAGGGACCTTCCCATTTAGAGAGAAGTTTTCCTGCAAAAAATCTTAAACGAGAGTTGTATAGCAATACATAATCACCTACATTAAACTCACGCTTTTGTATCCTTTTGTCATGCCATGTTTTAACCTTTTCTTTAAACAACTTGGCATTTTCATAAGCTTGGGCTCTCCATTCATCAAGTGAGCTAATATCAAATAACCTCTTCTCACCGGCAAGTTTGAAATCATAGTTGAGCTCTTTAATAGCCTAGTATGCCTTGTGTTCTAGTTCGAGAGGTAAGTGACAAGCTTTTCCATAGACCATTTTGTACGGAGACATACCCATAGGATTTTTATATGAAGTTCTATACGCCCATAATGCATCATCAAGTTTCTTGGATCAATTCTTTCTAGACCTATTAACAGTCTTTTGCAAAATTAATTTGAGCTCTCTATTGCTCAACTCTACTTGACAACTAGACTGCGGGTGATAAGGAGATGCAATTCTATGATTAACGTCATATTTAGAAAGCATCTTACGGAAAGCACCATGGATAAAGTGTGAACCACCATCAGTCATTAAATATCTAGGGACTCCAAACCTTGGAAAAATAACTTCCTTAAGCATTTTAATAGAAGTGTTATGATCAGCACTACTAGTTGGAATAGCTTCCACCCACTTAGTAACGTAATCAACAGCAACTAAAATATGTGTATATCCATTAGAGGCAGGAAAAGGTCCCATATAATCAAATCCCCAAACATCAAATGGTTCAATAACGAGTGAATAATTCATAGGCATTTCTTGACGTCTACTAATATTACCAATTCTTTGACATTCATCACAAGACAAAACAAACTTACGGGCATCCTTGAAGAGAGTAGGCCAATAAAAACCAGATTGCAATACCTTATGTGTAGTCCTATCTCCAGCATGGTGTCCTCCATAAGCTTCGGAGTGACACTTGCGTAGGATCTGTTCCTGTTCATGCTCAGGTACACAACGTCTAATGACACCATCTACTCCTTTATAAAGATGTGGGTCATCCCAAAAGTAATGTCGCAAGTCATAGAAAAACTTTTTCTTTTGCTGGTACGTGAAGCTAGGTGGTATAAATTTAGCAACAATATAATTAGCATAATCAGCATACCATGGAGTGCTACGAGAAGTGCTGATGACATTTAATTGCTCATCAGGGAAGCTATCATCAATAGGTAGTGGGTGATCAAGAACATTCTCTAACCTAGACAAGTTGTTTGCAATAGGGTTCTCAGCTCCCTTTCTATCAACAATAGGTAAATCAAATTCTTGGAGCAGGAGAACCCATCTAATAAGTCTAGGTTTTGCATCCTTCTTTTCCATAAGATATTTAATAGCAGCATGATCAGTGTGAATAGTAACTTTGGAATCAACAATGTAAGGTCTAAACTTATCACAAGCAAACACAACTGCTAAAAGTTCCTTTTCGGTAGTAGCATAATTTCTTTGAGCACTGTCTAGAGTCTTACTAGCATAATGGATAACATTTAATTTCTTATCAACTCTCTGCCATTGAACAACACCTACAGCATAATCACTAGCATCGCACATAATTTCAAAGGGTAAATTCCAATCTGGTGGCTGAACAACAGGTGCAGAGACTAGTGCTTTCTTAAGTATTTCAAATGCTTCTACACAATCATCATCAAAGACAAATGGTACATCTTTTTGTAGTAAATTAGTCAGAGGCCGAGAGATTTTTGAGAAGTCCTTAATGAACCTCCTATAAAATCCGGCGTGAACAAGGAAACTTATTATACCTTTGATGTCCTTGGGACATGGCATCTTTTCAATAGCATCAACCTTGGCTTTATCAACTTCAATACCTCTTTCAGAAACTTTGTGCCCTAAGACAATGTCTTCATTAACCATAAAGTGGCACTTTTCCCAATTCAAGACAAGATTAGTTTCTTCACATCTCCGCAAAACTCGATCAAGATTGCTTAAGCAATCATTAAAAGAGGAACCATAGACGGAAAAGTCATCCATGAAAACCTCACAAATCTTTTCGCAAAAGTCAGAGAATATAGCCATCATGCATCTTTGAAAGGTAGAAGGTGCATTACATAAACCAAAAGGCATACGTCTATAAGCAAAAGTACCAAAAGGGCATGCAAAAGTAGTCTTTGATTGATCTTTAGCTGACACAGGTATTTGAGAGAAACCAGAATAACCATCTAGAAAGCAATAATGCGTGTGTTTGCATAACCTTTCTAGCATTTGATCAATAAAAGGTAAGGGGTAATGATCTTTCTTAGTAGCTTTATTTAATTTACGGAAATCAATTACCATCCTATAACCTGTGATAATTCTTTGAGGGATCAATTCATCTTTATCATTAGGGACAACTGTAATACCTCCCTTCTTAGGGACACAATGGACAGGACTTACCCACTGACTATCAGCAATAGGATAAATTATACCTGCCTCCAGAAGCTTAAGTATTTCTTTTCTTAGCACTTCTTTCATTTTAGGATTCAAACGTCGTTGAGGATCACAAACTGGTTTGGCATCAGCTTCCAAATTTATTTTATGTTGGCATAGAGTGGGACTGATGCCCTTAAGATCATCTAGAGTATATCCAATAGCAACATGGTGCTTCTTCAGAGTTTTCAGTAATCTTTCTTCTTCATGCTCTGAAAGGTTAGCACTAATAATAATAGGATATATTTTATTTTCATCAAGATAAGCATATTTATGATTATCAAGCAACGGCTTAAGCTCAAACACAGGATCACCCTTGGGTGGAGGGGGATCCCCTAGGATTTCAACAGGCAAATTGTGTTGCAGAATAGGTTCCTGTTTAAAGAATACTTCATCTATTTCCCTTCTTTCATTCATGAACATGTCATTTTCATGATCTAGCAAATACTGTTCTAAAGGATCAGTAGGAGGTACGGCAATGGAAGCAAGTCCAATTATTTCATCCTTAGCGGTTCTTTTCTTACTTTCATCCATAGAAATATATAAAGCTTTAATTGATTCCTCAACCTTAGGCACAAAAAATTTCATCTTGAGATTTTCTACATCATGAGAAATTCTACCAATACTTCTAGACATATCATCAATCTTATTCATCTTTTCTTCAATCATAGCATTGAAAACCTTTTGAGTATTGATAAATTCTTTAATATTATTCTCAAGATCAGAGGTGTTCCTATTATTATTGTAAGAAGGATTACCATAGGAATTATCATAATTATTAGAGGAATTACTAGGAAAAGACCTAGGATTAAAATTACCTCTATAAGCATTGTTATTGAAATTGTTTCGTGAGAAAAAATTCACATCTACGGCATCACTATTTTGCTCAATCAAGGTAGACAAAGGCACATCATTAAAATCAATAGGAGCACTTCTATTAGCAACCAATTTCATAAGAGCATCATCTTTTTCACTCAAATAATTTATTTCTTCAATCGAATTAACTTTTTTACTAGTAGGACTCTTTCGGTATGCCATTGCGAATAATTGGCCATAATATTATAAATCAATTTAGTAGCTTCACCCAAAGTAATTTCCATAAAAGTACCCCCCGCGGTGGAATCTAAAATATTTCTAGAAACAAAATTCAATCCCGCATAAAAATTTGTATGATCATCCATAGATTTAAACCATGAGTAGGACAATTTCTTAGCATCAATTTCGTTCTATCCAAAGATTGTGCAATGTGTTCATGCTCAAGTTGCTTAAAATTCATGATTTGCGTCCTAAGGGAAATAATTTTCATGGGCGGAAAATACTTAGTAATAAAAGCATCTTTGCACTTATCCCAAGAATCTATACTATTGCGAGGCAAAGAAGAAAACCAAATTTTTGCACGATCTCGCAAAGAAAACAGAAATAATGTCAACTTCACAATATCATTGTCCACATCTTTTTTCTTTTGCATATCACATAATTCCACGAATGTGTTAAGATGGGACGCGGGATCCTCACTAGGAGTACCGGAAAATTGATCTTTCATAACAAGGTTCAACACAGCGGAATTAATATCACAAGACCCCGCTCTAGTTGTGGGAGGAGCGACCGGAGTGCTAATAAAATCATTGTTGTTGGTATTGGAGAAATCACACAACTTGGTGTTCTCTTGAGTCATCGTGACTACACAACAAGATTTCACTCAAAACAGATCTGATGAAAAAACGGCGAACGAAAAAGAGAGCGAATAAAACAACAATTTTCTGTGAAGTGGGGGAGATGAAAATGAGAGGTAAATGGCAAATAATTTAAATTGCAAGGAGATGAGATTTGTGATTAGGAACCTGGTAGATGTTGATGATGTCTCCCTAGCAACGGTGCCAGAAATTCCTTTTGATGGGGCTTAAACTACGTCGGTATTTCCCCAAAGAGGAAGGGATGATGCAGCACAAGTACGGTAGGTATTTCCCTCAGTGATGAGACCAAGGTTATCAAACCAGTAGGAGAACCAAGCAACACTATGTAAATGGTACCTGCACACAAACAACAAATACTTGCAACCCGACGTGTTAAAGGGGTTGTCCATCCCTTTCGGGTAATGGTGCCAGAAATTGTTAAGTTGGCGAGATACAATTGTAGTAGATTGATAGATGCAAATAAAATTCAGTGAGGTATTTTTTGGGTTTTTGATAATATAGATCTGGAAATAAAAGTGGTAAATAAACAAAAAGGCAAGTAGCAAAATAGATCTGAAAATATATGATGAGAAAATAAACCCGGGGGCCGTAGGTTTCACTAGTGGCTTCTATCGAGAAAAATAGCATATCGTGGGTAAAAAATACTGTTGGGAAATTAATAGAATTTTAACTAATTATGACAATATCCAGGCAATGATCATTATATAGGCATCACCTCCAAGATTAGTAGACCGACTCCTGCCTGCATCTACTACTATTATTGTTGGGGAACATAGCATGCAATTTCAAAAAAATTCCTACGCTCACGCAAGATCTATCTAGGAGATGCATAGCAACGAGAGGGACGAGAGTGTGTCTATGTACCCTCGTAGCCCAAAAGCGGAGGAATTTGAAAATGCGGTTGACGTAGTCGAACTTCTTCTAGCTCCGACCGATCAAGTACCCAACGTATGACACCTCTGAGTTGTGCACACATTCAGCTCGATGACGTCCCTCGTCCTCTTGATACAACAAGGTGTCGAGGAAGTAGATGATTTTTGTCAGTACGACCGCATGGTGATGGTGATGGTGATGTGATCTGCATAGAGCTCCGCCTAAGCACCGCGAGAATATGACCGGGGGTGTAAACTATGGAGGGGGGGGCGCCGCACACGGCTAACAATTGATGTTCTGTGTTCTAGGCGCCCCTTCCCCATGTATATATAGGTGGGAGGGGGGCAGCAAGGATGTGCCCCAAGTAGGAGGAATCCTACTTGGGGTCCTCCCCAATTCGGCCTCCCCCCTTCCATATTTGCCGGAGGGGGAAAAAGGGAAGAGGAAAGAGAGAAGGGAGGGGGGGCGAACCCCCTCTTTCCATTCCCCACTCGGCCTCTTTCCATGGTGGGGGCGCCACCCCTTGTGGGCTGGTGTGCTCCCCTCTTATGGCCCATATGGCCCATATCTTCCTCCGGGGGTTCCGGTTACCCCTCTGGTACTCTGATATGTACCCGGTACCCTCCGGAACACTTACGGTGTCTGAATACTATCATACTATATATCAATCTTTACCTCTTGACCATTTCGAGACTCTTCATCATGTCTGTGATCTCATCCGGGACTCCGAACAACATTCAGTCAGCAAATCACATAACTCATATAATACAATATCGTCATCGAACGTTAAGCGTGCGAGATCTACGGGTTCGAGAACTATGCAGACATGACTGAGACACCTCTCCGGTCAATAACCAACGGCGAAACCTGGACGCTCATATTGGATCCCACATATTATACGAACATCTTTATCGGTCAAACAATTATGACAACATACATTATTCCCTTTGTCATCTGTATGTTACTTGCCTGAGATTTGATCGTCGGTATCTTCATACCTAGTTCAATCTCGTTACCGGCAAATCTCTTTACTCGTTTCGTCATACATCATCCTGCAACTAACTCATTATTCACTTTTCTTGCAAGGCTTCTTATGTTATGGATTACTGAGAAGGCCCAGAGATACCTTTTCGATACTTGGAGTGACAAATCCTAATCTCGATCTAAGCCAACCCAACAAACACCTTTGGATATACTTGTAGAGCATCTTTATAATCACCCAGTTATGTTATGATGTTTGATAGCACACAAGGCATTCCTCCGGTATCCGGGAGTTGCATAATCTCATAGTTAGAGGAATATGTATTTGACATGAAGCAAGCAATAGCAATAAAACTAAATGATCATAATGCTAAGCTAACGAATGGGTCTTGTCCATCACATCATTCTCCCAATGATCTGATCATGTTCATCAAATGACAACACATGTCTATGGTTAGGAAACTTAACCATCTTTGATTAATGAGCTAGTCTAGTAGAGGCTTACTAGGGACACGGTGTTTTTGTCTATGTATCCACACATGTATCAAGTTTCCGGTTAATACAATTCTAGCATGAACAATAAACATTTATCATGAAATAAGGAAATATAAAACAACAACTTTATTATTGCCTCTAGGACATATTTCCTTCAGTCTCCCACTTGCACTAGAGTCAATAATCTAGATTACATTGTAATGATTCTAACACCCATGGAGTCTTGTTGTTGATCATGTTTTGCTCATGGAAGAGGTTTAGTCAACAGGTCTGCAATATTCAGATCCATATTTATTTTGCAAATCTATATGTCTCCCTCCTTGATACTACTAGGGAGCCTAGTAGTAGTGAGGGTTAAATAGCTAGTAGTAGCGCGGGCACCTGCGCTACTACTACGGTGCTACATCTAACTTGTAGTAGTAGCAAGGTTGCGCCCGCGCTACTACTACGTCTGTTAGTAGTAGTGTGGGTGCTACCCGCGCTACTACTCTGAATTTCAGAAACAAAAAAAAGTCTCGATCCGTGTTGTCAATGGCAGCAATGCGTCGATCCAACAATATTAGAGGTCGCCGGAGCTGCGGAAGGGCAGAGGCAGACAAGATCCAACGCTAACTGCTGTAGAGGGCCCGTATCCATGACTGAGCAAGGCGGCAGCGTGGGGCTCCTCTTCGTAGCCAAGGCAGCGAGCTCCTGGTCGTCCATGGCGATGGCCTACACGGGCTAGGACATGGGAGGGTGAGTGAAACCAGAGGGCAGAGGGAAGAGGAGAAAGAAGGGAGACAGGAAGGATATCGAGGGATCACCGGGGCTCGTAGTTGGTGGTGAGGTGCTCCGGTGTGGTGGCGGGAGGCGAGGCGGAAGACCGGTAAGCTCCTGGATGCCAGCAGCGCAAGGCGACTGCCTCGTTGGGCGCCATGGAGGAGGAGACGTGCATGGGCAGGAGCGCCATGGGAGAGCCTATGTAGAGAGAGAGAGAGAGAGAGAGAGGAGGACAGGGACAGGGGAGAGGAGTGATTTGGACGAGGAGATGGGGATTTCAAGGCTGTTAAAAAACCCAGTACTTAGTAGTAGCGCGGGTTTTTACCCCTCGCTACCACTATGGCATGTTCTCGGGGGCATGTTAGAGACCGCTTAGTAGTAGTGAGGGGTAAAAACCCGTGCTACTACTATCAACTTAGTATTAGCGCGGGTTTATAACCCATGCTACTACTATGGCATGTCCTGGGGGGCACGGTAGAGACCGCTTAGTAGTAGCGAGGGTTAAAAACCCGTGCTACTACCATCAACTTAGTAGTAGCGAGGGGTAAAAACCACCGCTGCTAGTAAGTAGCAGTAGCGAGGGTTATAAACCCACGCTACTAGTAAGCGCCTGCGCATAAGATTTTCCCTAGTAGTGTGACTTGATCATGGATGGGGTTGAAGCGTCTCTTGATGTGTTTGGTTCTTTTGTGAAATCTAGATTCCTTCACTAAGGCAATTGCTCCAGTATTATCACAAAATATTTTCATTGGACCCGATGCACTAGGTATTACACCTAGATCGGATATGAACTCCTTCATCTAGACTCCTTCATTTGTTGCTTCTGAAGCAGATATGTACTCTGCTTCACATGTAGATCCTGCCACGATGCTTTTCTTGGAACTGCACCAACTGACAGCTCCAGCATTAAAAATAAATACATATTCGGTTCGTGACTTAGATTCATCTGGATCAGTGTCAAAACTACCATCGACGTAACCATTTATGATGAGATCTTTTTCACCTCCATAAACAAGAAACATATCCTTGGTCCTTTTCAGGTACTTCAGGGTATTCTTGACCGTTGTCCAGTGATCCACTCCTGGATTACTTTGGTAGCTCCCTGCTAGACTTATGGCAAGGCACACATCAGGTTTGGTACACAGCATAGCATACATGATAGAACCTATGGCCGAGGCATAGGGAATGACTTTCATTTTCTCTCTATCTTCTGTAGTGGTCGGGCATTGAGTGTGACTCAATTTCACACCTTGCAACATAGGAACCCTTTCTTTGACCGATCCATTTTGAACTTCTTCAAAACTTTATCAAGGTAGGTGCTTTGTGAAAATCCTATTAAGCATCTTGATCTATCTCTATAGATCTTGATGCCCAATATATAAGAAGCTTCACCGAGGTCTTTCATTGAAAAACTTTTATTCAAGTATCCCTTTATGCTATCCATAAATTCTAAATCATTTGCAATCAACAATATGTCATCCACATATAATATTAGAAATGCTACATAGCTCCCACTCACTTTCTTGTAAATACATGTTTCTCCAAAAGTCTGTATAAAACCATACGCTTTGATCACCTCATCAAAGCGTATATTCCAACTCCGAGATGCTTGCAATAGTTCATAGATGGATCGTTGGAGCTTGCACACTTTGTTAGCACCTTAAGGATCGACAAAACCTTCTGGTTGCGTCATATACAATTCTTCTTTAAGAAATCCATTAAGGAATGAAGTTTTGGCATCCATTTGCCAGATTTCATAATCATAAAATGCGGCAATTTCTAACATGAGTCGGGCAGACTTAAGCATCGCTATGGGTGAGAAAATCTCATCGTAGTCAACTCCTTGAACTTGTCGAAAACCTTTTGTGACAAGTCGAGCTTTGTAGACAGTAACATTACCATCAGCGTCAGTCTTCTTCTTGAAGATCCATTATTCTCTATGGCTCACCAATCATTGGGCAAATCCACCAAAGTCCACACTTTGTTCTCATACATGGGTCCTTTCTCAGCTTTCATAGCCTCAACCGTTTATCGGAATCTGGGCTCATCATAGCTTCTTTATAGTTCGTAGGTTCGCCATGGTCTAGTAACATGACTTCCAGAACAGGATTAGCATACCAATCTTGCATTGATTGTGTTTTGGTTGACCTACGAGGTTTGGTATTAACTTGATCTAAAGTTTCATGGTCATCATCATTAGCTTCCTCTCTAGGTTGTGTAGGCATCACAGGAACAGATTTCTCTGATGTGCTACTTTCCAAATTGACAGAAGGTACAATTACCTCATCAAGTTCTACTTTCCTCCCAATCACTTCTTTCGAGAGAAACTCCTTCTCTAGAAAGGTTCCATTCTTGGAAACAAAGATCTTGCCTTCGGATCTATGGTAGAAGGCAGGGGCAAAATTGGGCCTGGGGCAATTGGGGCTGTGTCGGTGTCAAAATTGGCGAATCTCGAGTAGGGGATCCCGAACTGTGCGTCTGAGGTTGATGGTAACAGGAGGTGGGGGACACGATGTTTACCCAGGCTCGGGCCCTCTCTATGGAGGTAATACCCTACTTCCTACTTGATTGATCTTGATGAATATGAGTATTACAAGAGTTGATCTACTGCGAGATTGTAATGGCTAAAACCCTTGGAGTCTAGCATGTATGATTATGATTGCCTCTACGGACTAAGCCCTCTAGTTTATATAGACACCAGAGGGGACTAGGGTTGTACAAAGTCGGTTACAGAGAAAGGAATCTTCATATCCGGGCGCCAAGCTTGTCTTCCACGCTAAGGAGAGTCCCATCCAGACATGGGAGAGAGTCTTCTGTCTTGTATCTTCACGGCCCAACAGTCTGGCCCACACCACATAGTCTGACCGTCCAAGGACCCCTTAATCTAGGGCTCCCTTAGTAGCCCCTGAACTAGGCTTCAATGACGAGGTGTCCGGCGTGCAGATTGTCTTCGGCATTGCAAGGCGGGTTCCTTCTCCGAATACTTCAAAATAGTCTTTGAACACAAGAATCGTGTCCGGCTCTGCAAAACAAATTCCACACACAACTGTAGAGAGTATAATATTACACGAGTCCAATCCGCTGACGACTTTTTGTAGCGTGACCTTACGTCGCCGCCCGGCCATTGTTTCGAACCGTTTTTTAGCCTGCCGCTCCATATTTCAAGATGCGGATTCATTGGCATGTCTTGTCAAAGCAAAGATCGTGTCCCCTTATTGTGGGATTCTCATCAATACGGGCGTGGGTAACCCAACCGTTCTGTTGACATGATTCCTTAGGAATAGGCAGGTTTTAAGGCCTAGGCGGGGGCGTTTGATATTCATCACCTTTATAAAGGGGCTTAGACCCGTCTCTTCTCCTTTACGCCAATCCTTTCCTCAACCTCTCCCACCTCAAGTTCCAGCACCCAAGGTTCAATTTAATCGCTTCGTGCTTCCCAGTCATGTCCGGACCCAGCCCTCAAGGCCGGTGGGTGGCTTCCTCTGTCACAGAGGAGGATATTGTGAAGCTTCGGGCGGCAAGATACCTGACCGCGAAAATCCCCCATAGGCTTCCTGCTCAAGGGCAGGTTATTCCTACTCCCAGATCTGGCGAGAGGGTCGTATTCATCTCCCACTTCCTCCGAGGGCTAGGGTTCGCTCTTCATCCCTTTGTCCGAGGGCTCATGTTCTATTACGGGTTATATTTTCACGATCTAGCTCCGGACTCCTTTCTTCATGTCTCGGCATTCATTATTATGTGCGAGACCTTCCTCCATATTCCCTCACACTTCGGCTTGTGGCTCAAGACTTTTAATGTGAAGCCGAAGGTAGCCGACAGGAAACAAGCGGAGTGCAGTGGTGCTGCAGTGAGCAAACTCACCAATACCTATGGCAGCGGGAGTGGTTTTACATCACTGAACCCCGTGGTACCAAGTGGTCAGCTACAACTGCGTTCGATCTGGCCCTCCGTTACAGCTTGCATCATGGATGAATAAGGGGTGGGATCGGGGATCAATTGATGAAGTGCAGACGCTGCAAATCCGCATTCGGGGCCTCACTGAAAAGGACACCGGTCTTATCAACGTAATCCAAGTAATGCTAGTCCATCGGGTCCTACCGTGCCAGCGACGGCCTCTCAGCATGTGGGAGTTCAATCCAGAAGGACCTTGAACCCTTCAGCACTTCTTTGGCACGACGCTCAGAGGGATGTGGAAATTATTCTTCGGGACACGAAAACAGTGTCCGGATACTTCAGAGGACATCAGCCTTGACTGCAACCATCCGAATACCTTGGTAAACACTCGACTCCTGAACACAACTTAGTTAAATTTCTCATAACAATATACTGAGAAAACCATACTCGGCCAGGGCTGGATAAAGAAGGCGGAGAGAATTAGGTGTTTGGCCCCTCTTCCCGAAGACTCAGCTAATCCAGTGTTAACAAGGATGCTGGTTCTGGCACCATATCAAGTGCCGGCAAAGGAAGATAAGGAGGAGAGCAAGAAGGCCCAGGGGGCTCCCATTCTAGAGGTACACTAGGCACCTCGTCCAGGGAGATTGGAACTCCCTCTTCCGAAGATGAAAGGGAAGGAGAAACTGACACCCCTTCTCCCCCTGGGAAGAAGAGGACCGCCTCCGAAGACTTGAAGATAAAGGCTTCTAAGCGAGGGAAGATATCCCTATCAGGGGGTTCTGAATCGTAAGTTAACAAGGATGTCTTAAACATATCCCGTTCTTTCCTGGTTGCAAGGGTAATATTTAAAATATATGTTTGCAGTCCGGCATGCAGCCTTCCTCAACAGTCCTCCTCCTCGGGGGATCTTCTTCCGGAGATGGTGGAGAGCGGGACGCCTCCACAGATCTCCCTGCCCAATAGGGTAGACGATCCCGAGGTGCCGTCCCGGAGGATCTCTCCCGATCAACAAGTGGTGCAAGGGATAATGAAGACCAGGCCCGAAGGTGACACTTCGGCCATCCAGGGTCCGGGATGTGCGGCCCCTATGGGGACCAACAATAACGGCCCTGGGCGATCCGATTTACAGCCAGGGACAACTCTAAGGTCGAGTAAACATATTCCTTTGAAGGGAGTCTGTACCCCTACAGCTGCCTCCAGGGATCCGGAGGCGCCGGATACATTGATGGACATATTGCGATATGCGCCCGTCTCAGAGGAACATCGTACCTTGATGGGTACGGTGGTTGAGAGGCCGCCAAAAGCGGATTGAATGAAGCTTTTATGGTCCTGCTAAGAGGCTTCGAGGTACGTAATGTAATATTTTCAATTGTGCTATAAACGCAAAATGTGCCTGTGTATAGATAGTATCCCCTGAGACTCTGGTTGGCATCCAAAGGGAGGCGATCAGAGGATCAAAAAAGATATGCCCAGGAAATAATTTGACTAATTGGAACACAGGTTGTTTCATCCCTGGAGACTGCCCAAGCTATAGAGGTTGCAGATCTGAAGCAGAAACTTGATGTGGCGGATGATGACATCACGCTTATTAACAGGCGGCTCAACGAGGCGCAAGCTATGTCGTTGGGGCAGTCCGTATATGCAAGTATTATAATATGAGCATGACGCTGAGAATTGCATACTGAGATATGCATAATTGCAGATGGTGCCGCCGCAGTTGAGACCCTTCGGGCTGAGCTTGCTCGGGTCAAGGAGCAAGCCAGGATGAGTAATGGGGCTGCCGAAAAGGCAGCTGCAGAATTAAAGGCTGAACAGGCTGCTCGGCGCCAGTGCAGGAGAGAATATCTATTATGGCGCTTGAGCTAAAGGATGCCACTAGCTGATGCGAATTTCTCGAGAAAGATAACAAAACCAGGGCGACCGGTCTTGACAAGGCCTTACAAGAGGCGAGGGAATCACGATCCGAGTCTAGGGCAGCTCCAGAGGAGATCTGACAAGCTGGGGAGATCGCGGCTGGTAAGCCCTTCTTATTACGAACTAAATTCGGTGATCCGAAGTATGCCCCGCTTAATCAAATGTGGAGTTCTCCGAACGCACTTTTGGACTTGCGGAAGAGTGTCTCTGATGCGATGCAGTTTTTCCAAGCGCAAGAAGGACATGCCACAGAAAAGCTTTTCTGGTCGCAATTCAGCATGCCAAAGCGTCCGCTGTTGCAGAATGAACATATGGCCCAGTGGTCCGAGCTCCACAGGATATCCGGATCTGCCATGAAGGACGTATTGGCCCGGCTGTGGCCGACTGAGGCAATTCCGAATAGTTATTTCGGTTTGGTGCAGCGACTTGTTGATGCGGCGCTGAGTATCGACGCTGTTAAGCAGCCAACGTGCATAGAAGGTGCACGGATGGCCTTCCCCGCGTCAAGACATACTGGGCGAAGATGAAGGCCACCGATATTGCAGCGAAAAGTCCACCCAAGGGCAAGGTGTTGGAGATATGCCCTAGAGGCAATCATGTATGATGATATTTCCTATGTGTTTTTGAATAAAGATAGTCCTTGGACATTATCAATGATGTGTATCAGCAAGTACATGACTTGTTTGTGGGACTATGCATTGTATGATGACTGTCCTAAAAGGTCCAAGGGCTGTGTGGACGCGCAGCCAACTAGACTAGCATATGACACGGTCGATGTCTTGGTCTCACTAGCCATGGAGCATTGGATGCTAACCGGATAATATGGACTTCGAAAGGTCTGGTCGGATTCGACGTAGTCGGATCCGAGTCAAGATAAGGTCCGAGTCGGACAGACCCAACTATGAGACACAGCGATATGTCATCTGTGAGTCTCTAGGACAACATACGTTCTATGTCCTAAGACCTGAGCTGGCACATGTACTCGGGATGGTGACAGACTTGCTTTGGACCGACCAAACGCTACTCTGTGACTGAGTAGTTACAAAGGTAGGTTTCGGGTATGTCCAGTCCCATGCTGCGAGACATGGTCGAGCAAGATGAGATTTGCCCCTCCGATCAGGAGAGATATACTCTGGGCCCCTCGTGTGATCACCAGGATAAGCATGGCCATGCGACAAGGATTATGATATAATCCGAGTAGTGGTCGGGATCACTGGAATGAGAAATAGGTCGGGCTAGCACAAGGATGACAGTCTCGCCTTGAGCCCAACAACATATATCGTGAGGCAAAGGGAACAGAAGTGTGACATGTTGTACAGGTTCGCCTAACCAGCTTCATAGTCTGCTTAGTGCTCGGCACGCCTTGCTAGAGGCCGCTACCAACCGTGCAGGTCGGAGGTGATCCGAACTGTGACCAAGCTGACTTGAACCTAAGGGGTCACGCGCTTAAGGGAAGGAACCTACGAGGTCGGATCCGAAGACACTGGTCGGATGTGATCCGAGCTGTATTCAGATTGTGGCCGAGTAGACTTGTGGGCTTTAGGGTCTGTGCGAGGCCCAAGTGTTGAGCCCGCGACGGACGCCTATATAAGGTGGAGGTGTGGCGCACTTATGTGGTTGATCGCTTCGGCGCTGCGACTAGGGTTTGCATGTGTTGCGAATAGACACCTCCACTCGCCGCCGACTGTGTGATCGGACCTAGCAGTCCGCCGCACGGTGTTCCTCCTGCACGCGCGGATACCGTTAGAGGCGGTGCACCTGCGCCTCTCCGGTGAACTTGTACGTGGGATCGGACGACCGGCTGTTCAAGGGAGATCGGACGAGGAGGAGACGATCCACGCGGACGCGCTGCCCCAACTCTTCTTCCACTGCATGGCACTGCGTGTCTAGTGGTAACGAACTGTGATCCATCTCCCATAGCATGTTCTTGGTTGTTCTGCACGTAGGAAATTTTAATTTGCAGTCAATGCACCCTACTGTAGATTCCAACAGTGGTATCAGAGCCTCTGCTATAGGATTTGGATTCAGATCGTATGCATATTAGATATGTGGAGGTAGCAGATGAGATCTGTTGTCCTTGATCAGTTCGGCTATGTGCACGGTTGATGTAATCAACTGCACATGGGGATCATTGAGGCTATGTTTTCTGTCAATCGGGATCGATGAGGTCGTGGCACAATCTACCCCTACCGGTCGGTCATCCGCCATCGGGGTTAACAGTGAAACATAAATCCGAATTGGATTCGCGATGATCGATATGATCGGTCAGATCAGAAAATTCGGCGTGAACGGAGTTCAGATGCGATCGGACCGCCGTGTGCGTAGCGCCTTGTATTTCATACACGATCATACAAACCGGTAGAATGCGATTCTATGCATATCTTTATTTTGCAGGGTTTGATGTGAATAGTTTGGCTCATGTGTATGTGATGCATGTGTGTAATTTATACGTGGCCTGTGTGTCATGTTTGTCAGCCGGCAGGAGCCAAAGTGCTGTCATTATACTGTATAACGACCTGCATGTCGACTTGTGACTCTATGTAAAATTCATTACTAATTGTAGTAGTTGGATAATAGAGATCAGGTTGGTGGCTTGGCGTCCCGGCGTGACAAACAAGATGGAGTTCGTAGATGGTCATCGGAGTAGGAGCCGACCTGGAAGAACGTCCATGAAGGAGCCATACTATTTCACAATATATGTTTATATGTGATTGTTATGCTTCTTAGATTCTATGCATGTTAGAATGGTAGAATGATCCCTCATGAATATCAAGCGAATTGCCATCCCCGATGTTGCACCTTCGCACGTCAAGTACATCTAGTAGTGGGCTCATAAAATTGAGGTACTATTGGGTGTCCTTGAACTAAAGGGTTTGTGTCGGACACGGACATGCACTGCATCAGGTTAACTTGACAAGGCTATCAAAACGGTTTTGGGCCTTGTGGTAAAGAAGGTTGGGAGCCGGGGTATGGGATACCTTCCCGACCGACAGGAGTCGTATAGAGATATGATTAGCAAGGAGTTGCTTACCGGATAGGTATGTTGGCCAGCAGTGATGCTAAAGCTCACTAGTCGCATGCGCTAGTCGGATCCTGAATCACTGAGAGTTTGCGGAGGGATGCTGACTTCAGTGGGAGTATTTCTGTTTAGGCAAATTACTCTACATAAACACATTGCTTAGTGATTGCATATTTTCTGTTGTAGATCAATGGCACCACCTGCTCAACCCAACTTTGCATTGAAATCAATTCTGGAAAAGGATAAACTGAATGGAACAAACTTTACCACCTGGTATAGAAATTTGAGAATTGTTCTCAAGCATGATAAAAAGGAACATGTTCTAGAGGATCCACTTCCAGAGGAACCTGCCGATAATGCTAATGCCACAACTAAGAATGCCTACCAGAAACTCGTTGATGAATTAACGGAGATCATCTGTATGATGTTGGCTTGTATGGATCCCGATTTGCAACAGCATTTCAAAAATGTTGACGCTTACGATATGATCGAGAGTCTCAAGAGCATGTTTCAGACACAGGCTAGGACCGAAAGGTTCAATGTTTGGCGATCCTTGATGGATTGCAAGCTGAAGGAAGATGATCCACTAAGCCCGCATGTGATCAAGATGATCGGCTATGTGCAAGCTTTGGATCGTTTGGGCTTCCCGCTCTTGGATGAGCTGGCTACTGATGTTGTTCTGGGTTCTCTTCTGCCCAGCTATGGGACGTTCATCTCGAACTATCACATGCATGGCATGGATAAGAAGCTCACTAAATTGCATGGGATGCTCAAAGTGGCAGAGCAGGATATTAAGAAAGGCACGCATCAAGTGTTGGTGGTGCAGAAATCGGCTAAGTTCAAGAAGAGTTGGTCCAAGAAAAAGGCTAAGGCAAAGGGCACGGAGACGGTAACCTCCACCGCTGCACCGAAGTCTAGACCGGACTCAAAGACCGTTTGCTTTCACTGCAAGGAGATCGGTCACTGGAAGAGGAACTGTAGCAAGTGGCTTGCAGAGCATGGCAAGAAGGCCGGAAATGCTACTTCAGGCAAAGGTACACTTGTTGCATATGTTATAGACATTTACCTTGCTGACATACCTAGTAGCTCTTGGGTATTTGATACCGGATCGGTTGTTCATATTTGCAACTCGATGCAGGGGCTGGTAAGAACTAGGCGTGTGGCACAAGGGGAGATTGACATCAGGGTCGGCAACAAAGCAAGAGTTGTTGCGTTGGAGGTCGGCACGATGCAGCTCCAACTTCCTTCCGGATTCATTATGGAATTGAATAATTGTTATTACATTCCTACACTTAGTCGGAACATTATTTCTGCCTCATGTTTGATGAGTCAAGGTTATGAATTCAATTGAAAGGACAATGGTTGTTCGAATGGTATGTTCCGGCTATGCACCCATTGTCCTAGAATAGGAACCGGTCTATAATGTGAATGTCAAGAGGCATAAGCCTAATGAGATAAATCCGACATACTTCTAGCATTGCCGGCTTGGAAACATTAGTCTGAAACGCATGAAGAAGCTCCATGATGATGGGCTCCTAACTTCGTCCGACTTTGGGTCGTTCGAGACATGCGAATCATGCTTGCTCGGCAAGATGACTAAGTCTCCTTTCGCAAAGAGTTGCAAGAGGGCGTCCGAGCTGTTGAAACTTATACATAGTGATATATGTGGTCCAATGAGCACAACTGCCAGAGGTGGTTATCAGTACTTCGTGACTTTCACCCACGACTTGAGTAGATATGGATATATCTACTTGATGAGGCACAAGTCGGAAACTTTTGAAAAGTTCAAAGAGTTTCGGAACGAGGTTGAGAATCAGCTCGGCAAGACTATAAAGCTTCTGCGATCTGATCGTGGAGGTGAGTACATGAGCCAGGAGTTTGATGATCATCTGAAAAGTCGTGGTATAGTACCTCAGCTCACACCTCCTGGTACGCCATAGAAAAACGGCATGTCAGAATGGAGGAATAGGACCTTGTTGGACATGGTTCGGTCTATGATGAGCAAATCGGATTTACCCTTGTCATTCTGGGGATACGCTCTAGAAACTGCAGCTTTCACACTTAACAGGGTACCATCAAAATCTGTAGACAAGACACCACATGAGATGTGGACCGGGAAGAGTCCCAGTTTGTCTGTTCTAAAGATTTGGGGTTGTGAAGCATTTGTCAAGCGACTTGTGTCAGACAAGCTTACACCCAAGTCGGATAAATGCATATTCGTGGGATATCCGAGGGAAACCTTGGGATATAGCTTCTACAACCGGGAAGAGAACAAAGTGTTTGTTGCTCGGAACGGGGTTTTCCTTGAGAAAGAGTTTCTTAGTCGAGAGGCCAGTGGGAGGATGGTCTGACTCGAAGAAACTCGAGGACCACTCAGGGACGACTCGGCTGGTGATGAGATCATACCGGAGTCAGTCAGGGAACCCGTAGTGGAAGCGGCACCGGAACCACGGAGGTCGGAAAGATTGCGCAGAGTGCGCGATGTATTGTTGCTAGAAAGCGACGAGCCGGCCACATATGCGGAAGCGATGGTGAGCCCAGATTCCAAGGCATGGTTGGAGGCCATGAGATCCGAGTTAAAGTCCATGGATGAGAATCAAGTTTGGGACTTGGTTGATCCGCCGCCTGGCGTAACAGCCATTGGTTGCAAATGGGTCTTTAAGAAGAAAACCGATGTGGATGGAAATGTTCAGATCCACAAAGCTCGGCTTGTCGCTAAAGGTTATGGACAAGTTCAAGGAATTGACTACGACGAGACTTACTCGCCGGTAGCGATGCTGAAATCAGTGAGGATCATACTAGCTATAGCTGCATATTTCGATTATGAGATATGGCAGATGGATGTCAAAACGGCTTTCCTTCACGGAAATTTAACCGAGGATGTGTATATGATACAACCCAAGGGTTTTGTTGATCCGACTAGCACTAGTAAGGTATGCAAGCTCAAGAGATCCATTTATGGGTTGAAGCAAGCATCTCGGAGTTGGAACATTCGTTTTGATGAGGTCATCACTGGTCTCGGTTTCATCAAAAGCAAAGAGGACTCTTGTTTATACAAGAAGTTAAGTGGGAGCTCGATAGTGTTTTTGATCTTGTATGTGGATGACATATTGTTGATCGGGAACAATGTTTCGATGCTAAATTTGGTCAAGGAATCATTGAATGGCAAGTTTTCGATGAAGGACCTTGGTGAGGCAGTCTATATTTTAGGCATTAAGATCTATAGACATAGATCGAGGAGGCTGCTCGGCTTAAGCCAGAGCACGTACATAGATAAAGTGTTGAAGCGGTTCAACATGAGTGAGGCGAAGAAAGGGTACTTTCCACTCTCACATGGTATAAGGCTAAGCGAGACTCAGAGTCCTTCGACATCTGATGAGCGAAGCAGGATGAGTAGGATTCCGTATGCCTCGGCAATCGGATCCATCATGTATGCCATGATATGTACAAGGCCTGATGTTGCTTTTGCAATAAGCCTAATACGTAGATACCAGGCCAACCCAGGTGAGAGTCACTGGGCAGCGGTGAAGACTATTTTGAAGTACCTGAAAAGGACTAAAGAGATGTTCCTAGTTTATGGAGGTGAGGAAGAGCTCGGCGTAAGGGGTTACGTCGATGCTAGTTTCCAAACCAACAGAGATGATTGTCGATCACAGTCTGGATTCGTGTACGTCCTGAACGGAGGAGCAGTGCACTGGATGAGTTCCAAGCAGGATACGGTGGCCGATTCTACCACAGAAGCCGAATACATTGCGGCTTGTGAAGCTGCAAAGGAAGGTGTTTGGATCCGGCATTTTCTGGATGATCTTGGTATTTTCCCAGCCTCGGTGAAACCGTTGGACCTTTATTGTGATAATTCTGGTGCCATCGCACAAGCCAAGTGTCAGGACCCCGGCTCGATGCCACATCGATCTAGCATGTAACACCTCATATCACTTTGCGGCCTCACGCACGGTATTCCCACGGGTGTTGCCTTACCTTTGCCCGGGACCGTTTGCGCCTTTTGGCACACGTATATGACAGTGTCGCTAGCATCCATATGATAAGGAGCCCGGGCTGACATGGCTAGTCGTAAACCCAAAGCGGCACAGACTTACAGGGACAGGCATCCATGACCCAGCATCGAACGTGTCGGTCATCAGCGAGTGAATCCAGGCTGTAGCACTGGGCTAGCAGGACTCTGGTATTCATCGCGTGACATTTCCCCGAAGGGACAGACACAGGAACGAAGAAGGACACATGCCGGCCAGCCTAGGTGTTCCGGAGCAGTAGCAAGCTACCATGGCTCAGTGGAAACACTAGGAGACATTTCCCGGTAAGAGAGGCTACTAAAGATAAACAACTAGATAGTCAGATCCCACACATACCAAGCATTTCAATAACATACACACAATATGCTCGATATGTGCAAATACAACATGGCATCACAACATGACTCTATGACTCAAGTAATTTATTCATTAGGCTCCGAGGAGCGAGATAATACAAACAGGGGTCTCATGACCCAACACTCAGAGCATACAAGTCAAAGAACAAGCGGAAGCTATCATGTCTGGGTACAGACATCTATAAATGAAAAAGGCTGAGAAGCCTGACTATCTACCAGATCCTGCCGAGGGCACAAGATCGTAGCTGAGGTAACAAGCTAAACGTCGAAGTCCACGCGAAACTACTAGTGAGACCGAAGTCTCTCTGCAAAAACATAAAATAGGCAAACGTGAGTACAAATGTACCCAGCAAGACTTACATCAGAACTAACTACATATGCATCATTATCAACAAAGGGGATGGTGGAGTTTGACTGCAGCAAGCCAGCTTTGACTCGGTGGCTATCCTAAACTACGACTGCAAGCGACTCTTTTGAGGTGGCGCACACGAGTCCACATATTCACCATATCAATACACCACTATGGAACCGCTCCCGTCTCCCTACGAGAACGCCATCCATAGCACTCACGCTTATCTTGCGTATTTTAGAGTATCCACTTTCACTTGTCTATGAACTGATATAAGCAACCCAGAAGTCCTTTTCCGCGGACACGGCTATTCGAATAGATGATGTTAACCCTGCAGGGGTGTACTTCTTCATACATGTTTCCACCACTTAGCGTCTGCACACGACATGTGCTCGGCAGACTTCAAGCGAAAGCCGACGTGGGTGTAGACCACGACCTACCTAAACACTCAAGTCTCTAGTCCAGGTTTATCGCCTATTCGGGTTCCATCCGCAGGGAGTCCGGCCGAGGTTTCCCATACGGCCCCGAACGATGTGAACAGGGTTCCCGAGATACCTAACGGGTATTCGGTACACCCGGCCACGTACCTACCGCATCACAGCCCACCCCTACGGTCAGCGCTGTCCACGGCCTCCAGTAGGCTACAAACACCAGAAACTACTTGCAACTCCTGGACAGAGGACTAGGGTGAATAAGAAGTCGAGCGGGGTCATATTTCAGGGCCCAATGTATGGTAGTAGCTGAATCATGGATCACAAACACAGAACTCAGTTCCTGAGGACGGCTGCAATGAGACAACCCACCATGTACTCCTACATGGCCTCTCACCGCTACCTTTACCAAATCGTGTTCACACACTTAGCTCACACACAGTAGGACATGTTCACACGCCTCTGATTCATCCCCGATGAACCAGACCTGACTCAACTCTAAGCAGTAGCAGGCATGACAAACAAGCATGAATGAGTAGGCACAACAGGGCTCAAACAATTCCTACTCATGCTAGTGGGTTTCATCTATTTACTGTGGCAATGACAGGTCATGCAGAGGATAAAGGGGTTCAACTACCGCAGCATGTAACAGTTGAATCGGTGTTGTCCTAATGCAGTAAAAGAGAGCAGGAGCGAGAGAGTGGGATTGTATCGGAATGAACAAGGGGGTTTTGCTTGCCTGGCACTTCTGAAGATAACATTGAGTCTTCATCAGTGTCAACGATCACATCATCGGTATCACGTCTATCAGAGGGGACAAATACCGGCAACACAGAAGGGAACACAATCAATGCAATGCACAATATGATGCATGATCATGACATGGCAAAATGAATGTGTTTTGAGCCAATGCAACTAGCAACAGATTAAATGAAGTTGGTTTGAATACAAGATTCAAATTCAAACTCCATATGTGATTATTTAAATGCCCTTTATTTGTTTTGTGCTAAACAGCATCTATAAGTTGTTCTAACATGCATGGAAATGGTACAGATGGATTCCTTGAATTTTTCTGATAATTTTTCATATATAAATTATTTAATTTGGAGTTACGGTTAATTTTCTATGATTTTTAGAAGTTTTAGGCATTTTCTGGAATTTCCTATATAAAAATAAATCCAGAAAAGAATTTACTGCGTCAGCACTACGTCAGCATGACGTAAGCGAGTCAACGGGCAGCCCAGGTCAAACTGACTAGTGGGTCCTCCGTGTCAGTGACTAACCTAACTAACTGGGTTAGTTAGCGTTTTAATTTAAACTAACCTAGATTAATTAGGCGGGCTGGTCCCGCATGTCAGTGACACAGGGGGAGGTCAAACCCCGGTCAAATGGCCCAAACAGGCCGGCGGCTCAACGCCGGCGGCAACAGGCACGGCGGAGGGCTTCGGGAACGCTCCTCCGGCGACCATTCGGGCGGCGAAGAGGCTCTACGGGTAGCTGGGAGGGCGCCGCGTCTTCCTGTGGAGTCGGTTGGGGTCGGGGCGGCCGGAATCGGCGCCGGCGTCGACCTAGGTGGCCGCCGGAGTTCGGCCAAGGTCGAACGCGGCGCTGCGGTGCACTAGAGGGGAAACGGAAAGGCTCTGGGGGCTCCTGGGAGGGCGGCGAACTCGGTAACGTGCTCGGGCGCTAGCTGGGGTGACCCTGGCCACGGCAGCGCCATGACCGGCGGCGAGGAGCAATCGGCTCCGGTGAGAAGGCGGCTGGAGTGCGGGAACGAGCGCGGGGAGAATGGGAAATGGAAGAGGAGCTCACAGCGAGGTCGATGAGCAGCTCGGTGGTCTCGGGGAGGCGGCGGAGGTGGCGAATTGACCGCGGCGAACTTCGGTGGCCGGCGACGGAAACGGCGATGGTGGCGGCGTTGCAGCACGTCCGGGAGGTTCGTAGCTCAACGAGGAGGTGGAGGGGGTTGTGGCGGAGCTCGGAAGCGGGTCGGGGAGGCGAGGGGAGGCCAGTGGCTATGGTGATGCCCGTCGGCGGCGGCGGTGGTTCTCGGGTGAGAGGGAGAGAGAGCAGGGGGAGAAGAGGAGGGCGAGGGAGAGTGAGAGCGGTGCAGGGCAGCTGCGTGGCTTCGTCCGGGGCATCAAGGGAGTCCGGGGGAAGCAGGAGGTGGCCAGCAGGGGGGGAGGTGGCGCGCGCGCGTGCCGGCGAGCGTCGGGCACACGCCCTCGTCCTTCTGTCC
>NC_057813.1:84279469-84326561 GCF_018294505.1 Triticum aestivum
TTAAAAATGCCAGAGCATTTCCAAAAATCATGCAACTGACTGTGGCCACTGTTTGGAATATTTCCAACAGTAAACATTTCAGTTTGTGATTATTTGAGCATTTAAAATATTATTAGCAATTAAATGCCCAAATGCAAACACTATATAATTTAATTCAAAAATCCAGGAATAGCCTATAAATATGTTCATCATTTTTGGAAGAGGTTTTCACCTTTAACAGAAATTATGAACATTTCCAAAGGGCATTCTGGGTTATTGAAAATATTTTTATTGAACCTAGTTAAATTTCATTTGGTGCTAGGGTTTCAACAATCCCCATTTCAAATTTAAATGAAATTTAAACATGGTGCAACACTCTAATGCATGCACTAGGCATTGTCAGAACTAGGGATGTGACAACTCACCCCCACTAAACAAGAATCTCGTCTCGAGATTCAAGCGTAGGGTAGGGTGAAAGGTAAACGCAACTAGTATAATCTTCACGATCCAGGGTGCACTTCATTTGAACGTTGATTTGAACACCATTATTGTCTTGAAGTCTTGCTCTGAGAAATCCTGTCAACATGACATGGGGGGAAGAAGGAGACTCTAGAAGGGTCGATCTTCTCGAAGATCGAACAACTCACGGAATGAGACATAGGACCATCTCTCGGGTTGAGACACGAGATACACATCAAGAGGGGTGGAAAGAAACGGATGACGAAGGTTCACTAGGTGGACAACAATTCCACACTTAAGAAGGTGGTAATCGGTTGTCAACGTAGCGAGGAGTTGAGTTGCCATGATACCACAACGAGACACCTTCGGAACCGTGACTCGTAAATATCTCCCCTTAAGTGGCAAAAGAATTACCTTTGATTCAGAGATCATTGAAACTCTTTAAACCAGCCTAAGGCAATTCTCGAGCGATCGTTTGGAGGGGGTCGGTAGAATGGCATACTCGGACTTGGATGATGTGGATTACCTTGTTGAAGACAACGTAATGGATGAATTTTGCTTATCACCGGAAATGGAAGAGACCCATGGTAGAACGGCACATTGGCGGTGCAAGCTAGGAACAAAATGCAAATGCTGGGAATGATTCTGGTAACTGGGGAAGAACCCAACAATAGAGAGTGAATTCACTGTTGGAATGGTTATAGCATAACCGAGGAAATCTGGGGCAATCCCAGCTAGTGCCGATGATAAGACGTAGCGCTTGTGCGTGCTCTCAAGAACTTGAGCATTTCCACAATCATCAAGGTTTTATCAACAACCGCGTCAAGGGTGCTGACAACACAACATACTACCATGATGAATAGCGATGGACGATGCAGATGCGAAGGAGGATAACACTTTCTCATATTTCACCTCAGCGAGGCCAAGCAAATAAAATCTGGATGATCGACCGAGAGACATTTAGCACTCCGCTTCTAATGTTCTCCTTGATGTGCTAGTATAACCCATTCATAGATATGGTTTGATATCTAAAACATCAAGTAAAAGGTCGGACTTCGGGAACACAAAAATCCATAGGGGCAACTAGGGAGTAAATCCTACGAAATCCCTATGGGGGGGGTGGCCAACTTCTCCAATCAAGATACTACAATATTAGGTCTCCCGGCTGGGTGTGTTGGCCACGACATCCACTTTACCGGTTATCGAGGGACCAATATTATAGTTCTTGGAAAATGTTCCAACCATCATATCTGCCTGAGATTCAGATCTGGTTGGTGTCAGGATATTCCAGACTCATCGAGTCTTAGGAAGAAAAATGAAAGTTTGCAACACAATTCGACGAGATGACGTTGCGGGATTCTCGGGAGATGAACTACGATAGCAAGCTCCAAAACATGAGCTGGTTCTGCTACAAACATGTGAACACGTTGTCCCAGACAAGCATGACCACGTGGTAGTCTTATAATAAAACACTACCGAGTTCAGGAGGGGGAACCATCAACGAGGGTATCGAAGTTCTTTCATAAGTCCGGATTAGCTCTTATGAAGGAACTCCTTCTCCTTGAACAAATCAATCAGTGGCTTGGTGTGCTAGGGATACATATAGATTGAAGGTTGCAAGTCTTTAAACCACAGCATTCTTCGCACGTGTGCATGACTGATTTGGAATGATTCCAAGGAAAGCAACATTGACTTTCTCGAATCCACGGCGGCAACTTGCATCAGATGCACATGAACTGGAGGAAGTCACTTCTTACATCCGAACATATGCTTCATGAACTAGCATGAACAAATGCTTTCAAAAGTTTCCAACACTAGCTTAATGTTCAACAAAATCATGGAGGAGATAAGGATGTTGTCAATGGGCTCAACAACAATTCATCCGGGTTTCCTTTTAAAAGGAATTCCATAGTTAAGTGAACAAGTGATAGCATTGGTCAGACCCAAAGGATATAATGGTGTATGCTCGAGGGATCAACCACGAGTAAGACAACATTACGAACATCGTTGGTTCCGACTTGATTTGACGATAGCCCACACTCAAATCAAAGGATTGATAAGACAATAGGTCCAGCAACTGATCACAAGGACCAATCGATGAAGATATCATCTTTCTTCAACACACACTACACAAGAATATCCCTTTGGAACGAATTAAGTCAGGCAAGCTTTATCTTCCAACCCTCCAAGTTGTCGTTTGGCTTAACCAACTAGCTCAGGGATATCTAACACCGATTCTTGGAGAGAAGGTGGTTCACAAGAAACCAACTTGATCACGAACTCAACATAGCGGTCAGGTGACAACCCGGTAACACCTCCAAGAAGATATTTGGAAAGTCACGAACCACCGGTATGTTACTAAGCTCGAGAACAATCTTGCTTTTGAGGGCAAGACGATATGATCAAATGAGTGAGGACTTGACAAGATCCTAACTCATCAATCGAAGGGTGCACCGAAATAAGGACTAGGTAGCACGATCAGTCTTAGAAGGATGATTCGAAAACCAACATACTAAGAATGAAATTATTATCCATTAACTACCAAGCAATGGGGTTGCTAGGAGTATTGAGTTCACACATCATGATTCACTTGTCGGCACTCCGGCTGCAACAACACGGAACCGAGGAATGAAAAAGGATGACGAGAAGTATCACTATGTCAAGAATTCACAAAAGGTGGTGCAATTCTCATGAAATTCCTGTCATAAAGAAGGTAATACTTCAGGGTAGAGCAGACCAGAAGCTGGATTGTAACTTGATCTGCGGAACACAACTACTTTGACCCAATCCTAGATATGGATGAGGTACTGGAGTTTGTTTCTCCAAGTCATTCAGGACAGAATGGCTTGACGTACCACAAGGGTAATAGGCATTGATAAACGAATGCATGCATACCCTTGGTATCAATTGATAGACGAGGGTCAGAATGCAACAAAAGAGAGCAACTCAAAGGAACATGCGATTTTCTGAGTTGTGGATGCATGGTTTAGCATGTCGAACGAATTCCACATATTTCTTCCGGATAACCCATGCAGAAAGGTAGAACTGGCAGAGTCACAATGTAGAATCGAGAACCCATCGAGAGCACTCTGAATGTGATCTTTCGATCAGCGAGGAACATCTGCCATAAGCGGTTCATAGTATTTGGAAGAAAAGAATACCACGAACATCGAGGACTAATGCAAAGATTACTAATATCCTAAAGGCACTAGCAATTACTATCAACATGAAGTAGGTAGAGTGAATCTCGGGTTCAAACCCAGGGATAGAATACCTATTACTAAGTAGCATCACGGGATGCTTTCGAGAATGATGGCCAGAATCATCACACTGGGAACACAAATCATGGCTAAATTACTAGATGATCCCCTAAGACACCTAGGGTCATAATAATATCTCCAACATATATGCCAAGGTAACGGAGTACCTCAACTCAACAATTAGTGTGATTGAGCTGGCATAAAGGAACATCGAAACCAGAGGGAAAGGATTTTGCAATTGCATCAGACTATTTAGAAACCTGGAATGACTCGGACAGCATAACGGCTGTAAATGCTCAGAAAAGATTTGAGACATTCACAAAATGGTGGCATAACCACTCAGAAGCACAATATCAAGGTCTCGAGATCAATAATTAACATACAGAAGTAGTAGGAACTGAACTGAGACTTAATCCAACAATCTATAAGTCTACGGATTAGTAACACGTGATCCTGATAGAAAGAAGAGAAAGCCTAGTTCTTAATCCCCGCAGGAAGATAAGATGACTCAGATCAGAAGGGCATGAGGTATAAGGAGTAAAAAGAGCCTTACGTTCCATCCCACAATCAATTCCCTTATATAACTAAAGAATTTCTAGACTCGACTTCGACCAATTTGGCTTGGTAATCCTACAGGCAGTCAAGCTCTGATACCAACGCTGTCAGGACCCCGGCTCGATGCCACATCGATCTAGCATGTAACACCTCATATCACTTTGCGGCCTCACGCACGGTATTCCCACGGGTGTCGCCTTACCTTTGCCCGGGACCGTTTGCGCCTTTTGGCACACGTATATGACAGTGTCGCTAGCATCCATATGATAAGGAGCCCGGGCTGACATGGCTAGTCGTAAACCCAAAGCGGCACAGACTTACAGGGACAGGCATCCATGACCCAGCATCGAACGTGTCGGTCATCAGCGAGTGAATCCAGGCTGTAGCACTGGGCTAGCAGGACTCTGGTATTCATCGCGTGACATTTCCCCGAAGGGACAGACACAGGAACGAAGAAGGACACATGCCGGCCAGCCTAGGTGTTCCGGAGCAGTAGCAAGCTACCATGGCTCGGTGGAAACACTAGGAGACATTTCCCGGTAAGAGAGGCTACTAAAGATAAACAACTAGATAGTCAGATCCCACACATACCAAGCATTTCAATAACATACACACAATATGCTCGATATGTGCAAATACAACATGGCATCACAACATGACTCTATGACTCAAGTAATTTATTCATTAGGCCCCGAGGAGCGAGATAATACAAACAGGGGTCTCATGACCCAACACTCAGAGCATACAAGTCAAAGAACAAGCGGAAGCTATCATGTCTGGGTACAGACATCTATAAATGGAAAAGGCTGAGAAGCCTGACTATCTACCAGATCCTGCCGAGGGCACAAGATCGTAGCTGAGGTAACAAGCTAAACGTCGAAGTCCACGCGAAACTACTAGTGAGACCGAAGTCTCTCTGCAAAAACATAAAATAGGCAAACGTGAGTACAAATGTACCCAGCAAGACTTACATCAGAACTAACTACATATGCATCATTATCAACAAAGGGGATGGTGGAGTTTGACTGCAGCAAGCCAGCTTTGACTCGGTGGCTATCCTAAACTACGACTGCAAGCGACTCTTTTGAGGTGGCGCACATGAGTCCACATATTCACCATATCAATACACCACTATGGAACCGCTCCCGTCTCCCTACGAGAACGCCATCCATAGCACTCACGCTTATCTTGCGTATTTTAGAGTATCCACTTTCACTTGTCTATGAACTGATATAAGCAACCCAGAAGTCCTTTTCCGCGGACACGGCTATTCGAATAGATGATGTTAACCCTGCAGGGGTGTACTTCTTCATACATGTTTCCACCACTTAGCGTCTGCACACGACATGTGCTCGGCAGACTTCAAGCGAAAGCCGACGTGGGTGTAGACCACGACCTACCTAAACACTCAAGTCTCTAGTCCAGGTTTATCGCCTATTCGGGTTCCATCCATGAGGAGATCCGGCCGGAGTTTCGCTCACGGCCCCAAACGATGTGAACAGGGTTCCCGAGATACCAAACGGGCATCCGGTACACCGTGCCACGTACCTACCGCATCACAGCCCACCCCTACGGTCAGCGCTGTCCACGGCCTCCAGTAAGCTACAAACACCAGAAACTACTTGCAACTCCTGGACAGAGGACTAGGGTGAATAAGAAGTCGAGCGGGGTCATATTTCAGGGCCCAATGTATGGTAGTAGCTGAATCATGGATCACAAACACAGAACTCAGTTCCTGAGGACGGCTGCAATGAGACAACCCACCATGTACTCCTACATGGCCTCTCACCGCTACCTTTACCAAATCGTGTTCACACACTTAGCTCACACACAGTAGGACATGTTCACACGCCTCTGATTCATCCCCGATGAACCAGACCTGACTCAACTCTAAGCAGTAGCAGGCATGACAAACAAGCATGAATGAGTAGGCACAACAGGGCTCAAACAATTCCTACTCATGCTAGTGGGTTTCATCTATTTACTGTGGCAATGACAGGTCATGCAGAGGATAAAGGGGTTCAACTACCGCAGCATGTAACAGTTGAATCGGTGTTGTCCTAATGCAGTAAAAGAGAGCAGGAGCGAGAGAGTGGGATTGTATCGGAATGAACAAGGGGGTTTTGCTTGTCTGGCACTTCTGAAGATAACATTGAGTCTTCATCAGTGTCAACGATCACATCATCGGTATCACGTCTATCAGAGGGGACAAATACCGGCAACACAGAAGGGAACACAATCAATGCAATGCACAATATGATGCATGATCATGACATGGCAAAATGAATGTGTTTTGAGCCAATGCAACTAGCAACAGATTAAATGAAGTTGGTTTGAATACAAGATTCAAATTCAAACTCCATATGTGATTATTTAAATGCCCTTTATTTGTTTTGTGCTAAACAGCATCTATAAGTTGTTCTAACATGCATGGAAATGGTACAGATGGATTCCTTGAATTTTTCTGATAATTTTTCATATATAAATTATTTAATTTGGAGTTACGGTTAATTTTCTATGATTTTTAGAAGTTTTAGGCATTTTCTGGAATTTCCTATATAAAAGTAAATCCAGAAAAGAATTTACTGCGTCAGCACTACGTCAGCATGACGTAAGCGAGTCAACGGGCAGCCCAGGTCAAACTGACTAGTGGGTCCTCCGTGTCAGTGACTAACCTAACTAACTGGGTTAGTTAGCGTTTTAATTTAAACTAACCTAGATTAATTAGGCGGGCTGGTCCCGCATGTCAGTGACACAGGGGGAGGTCAAACCCCGGTCAAATGGCCCAAACAGGCCGGCGGCTCAACGCCGGCGGCAACAGGCACGGCGGAGGGCTTCGGGAACGCTCCTCCGGCGACCATTCGGGCGGCGGAGAGGCTCTACGGGTAGCTGGGAGGGCGCCGCGTCTTCCTGTGGAGTCGGTTGGGGTCGGGGCGGCCGGAATCGGCGCCGGCGTCGACCTAGGTGGCCGCCGGAGTTCGGCCAAGGTCGAACGCGGCGCTGCGGTGCACTAGAGGGGAAACGGAAAGGCTCTGGGGGCTCCTGGGAGGGCGGCGAACTCGGTAACGTGCTCGGGCGCTAGCTGGGGTGACCCTGGCCACGGCAGCGCCATGACCGGCGGCGAGGAGCAATCGGCTCCGGTGAGAAGGCGGCTGGAGTGCGGGAACGAGCGCGGGGAGAATGGGAAATGGAAGAGGAGCTCACAGCGAGGTCGATGAGCAGCTCGGTGGTCTCGGGGAGGCGGCGGAGGTGGCGAATTGACCGCGGCGAACTTCGGTGGCCGGCGACGGAAATGGCGATGGTGGCGGCGTTGCAGCACGTCCGGGAGGTCCGTAGCTCAACGAGGAGGTGGAGGGGGTTGTGGCGGAGCTCGGAAGCGGGTCGGGGAGGCGAGGGGAGGCCAGTGGCTACGGTGATGCCCGTCGGCGGCGGCGGTGGTTCTCGGGTGAGAGGGAGAGAGAGCAGGGGGAGAAGAGGAGGGCGAGGGAGAGTGAGAGCGGTGCGGGGCAGCTGCGTGGCTTCGTCCGGGGCATCGAGGGAGTCCGGGGGAAGCAGGAGGTGGCCAGCAGGGGGGAGGTGGCGCGCGCGCGTGCCGGCGAGCGTCGGGCACACGCCCTCGTCCTTCTGTCCGAGGAGGAAGACGACAGGGAAGGCGCAGGTGGGCTGGGCCGGCCAGGGGGGGAAGCTGGGCCGGCTGGTGGGCTGCACGGGTGAGGCCAGGTAGTCTCTGTTCTTTTTCTTTTATTTCTATTTTAGTTACTGTTTTCTATTTTCTGTAATTGTGTTTGGATTTATTAAAAATGCCAGAGCATTTCCAAAAATCATGCAACTGACTGTGGCCACTGTTTGGAATATTTCCAACAGTAAACATTTCAGTTTGTGATTATTTGAGCATTTAAAATATTATTAGCAATTAAATGCCCAAATGCAAACACTATATAATTTAATTCAAAAATCCAGGAATAGCCTATAAATATGTTCATCATTTTTGGAAGAGGTTTTCACCTTTAACAGAAATTATGAACATTTCCAAAGGGCATTCTGGGTTATTGAAAATATTTTTATTGAACCTAGTTAAATTTCATTTGGTGCTAGGGTTTCAACAATCCCCATTTCAAATTTAAATGAAATTTAAACATGGTGCAACACTCTAATGCATGCACTAGGCATTGTCAGAACTAGGGATGTGACACCAAGGAGCCGAGTAATCACCACATGGTCAGACACATAGATCGGAGATATCACCTGATACAAAAGATCATAAAGAATGGTGATGTAGAGTTATGCAAGATTCACATGGATGCAAATGTTGCAGATCCATTGACTAAGCCGCTTGCACAACCCAAGCATGAGGGGCCCGTTAGAGCTATGGGCATTCGATGTCTATTTGATTGACTCTAGTGCAAGTGGGAGACTGTTGGAGATATGCCCTAGGGGCAATCATGTACGATGATATTTCCTATGTGTTTTGAATAAAGATAGTCCTTGGACATTATCAATGATGTGTATCAGCAAGTACGTGACTTGTTTGTGGGACTATGCATTGTATGATGACAGTCCTAAAAGGTCCCTAGTCAAAAGGGTTGTGTGGATGCGCAGCCGACTAGACTAGCATATGACACGGTCGATGTCTTGGTCTCACTAGCCATGGAGCATTGGATGCTAACCGGATAATATGGACTTGGAAAGGTCTGGTCAGATTCTACGTAGTCGGATCCGAGTCAAGATAAGGACCGAGTCGGACAGACTCAACTATGAGACGCAGCGATATGTCATCTGTGAGTCTCTAGTACAACATACGTTCTACGTCCTAAGACCTGAGTTGGTGCATGTACTCAGGATGGTGACAGACTTGCTTTGGGCCGACCAAACGCTACTCCGTGACTGGGTAGTTACAAAGGTAGGTTTCGGGTATGTCCAGTCCCATGCTACGAGACATGGTCGAGCAAGATGGGATTTGCCCCTCCGATCAGGAGATTTATACTCTAGGACCCTCGTGTGATCCGACCAGGATAAGCATGGCCATGCGACAAGGATTATGAGATAATCCGGGTAGTGGTCGGGATCACTGGAACGAGAAAGAGGTCGGGCTAGCACAAGGATGACAGTCTCGCCTTGAGCCCGACAACATATATCGTGAGGCAAAGGGAACAGAAGTGTGACACGTTGTACAGGTTCGCCTAACCAGCTTCATAGTCTGCTTAGTGGTCGGCACGCCTTTCTAGAGGTGCTACCAACCGTGCAGGCCGGAGGTGATCCGAACTGCGACCAAGCTGACTTGAACCTAAGTGGTCACGCGCTTAAGGGAAGGAACCTACGAGGTCGGATCCGAAGACACTGGTCAGATGTGATCCGAGCTGTATTCGGATTGTGGCCGAGTAGACTTGTGGGCTTTAGGGTCTGTGCAAGGCCCAAGTGTTGAGCCCGCGACGGACGCCTATATAAGGTGGAGGTGCGGCGCACTTATGTGGTTGATCGTTTCGGTGCTGCGACTAGGGTTTGCATGTGTTGCGAATAGACACCTCCACTCGCCGCCGACTGTGTGATCGGACCTAGCAGTCCGTCGCACAGTGTTCCTCCTGCACGCGCGGATACCGTTAGAGGCGGTGCACTTGCGCCGCTCCGGCGAACTTGTACGTGGGACCGGACGACCGATTGTTCATGGGAGATCGGACGCGGAGGAGACGATCCACACGGACGCGCTGCCCCAACTCTTCTTCCGCTGCACGGCACTGCGCGTCTAGTGGGAACAAACTGTGATCCATCTCCCGTAGCATGTTCTTGGTTGTTCTGCGCGTAGGAAATTTTAATTTGCACTCAACGCACCCAACACAAGGACCATCACACACCAGAGCATTATTTTGAGGATGTCCTGGAGGGTGCCCGCTTGATAGAGTGTCAGTGCTCGAAAGATATTATGTTCAAGTGGAATGTGCCGAAATTGTAAAAACAATATTATGATATATTAGGGCTATGTTTTTATACTTTTGCCTAAAAAGTTTTTGGTGCCTCCTGTGCGGCCGTTTTTTATATAATCTGAAAGTTTACCAATCGTCGACTTCAGCCCCCTCGCATATAACGCAGGGGTGTTCGGAAAAGCACTTGATCACTCTTGACCCAACGTCTTGGTCCATTAAGGAGGTGTCAATGCGGCAAACCAGGCAATCAGACTATAGGGCTTCAACACTTTCACTTAGCCATAGGAGTTTGACGGTGGGTCTATGATATAGCCCCTGGTATGTACACGATTATCCGAATACGGTGAATTTTCATACGTGACCAAAAGAACGGTCCTTCATGTAATATAAAAGGAATCGCGAAGATTCCGGTGAGTCATCGAGTGGTCGACCAGCTCTCGCCGCATCATGACAGTCAGTTTTCGGCTTTCTCTACTGAGGTGCTCATCTGGACAAACCACGACACAATCGCAGTAGTTCTCCCTTTACTACCCTAGCCGACAGAGCGGAACGTAAGGTAGTAAGCACAGGAGCCGGCCAACCCAACTATTGACCAAAGACATGATTCGGAGCTGATGCATATAAGGCCAAACTCGTGACGCCGAAGTGTGATATAAAGCTGTTCGGACTTGTCGACAACTCATATGTTGCCATATCAAGCCCCTGGCAATATATGCCGAGGTGCGTGCATGAAATAACCACGACAGCAAAATTGAGTTCTTTAAGAAAAGCGAATACTGAATGCGGGTTATGTTGACTAGCATCTGAATGATACATCAAGCGCGATCTTTACAAATTATAACGCTACTGCCAAGGCTATTTGACGTTTCGGGGGTCGAAAGCTGAGAAAAAGGACACTTTACAGGTTTGAAATAAAGAGCGCGGTCTACAAAAAACATTTGGACCTCCTGTCGCACGTCTGAGCTGCCTTGCCTTGGTTAAAGGACTTCTCAGCGAATATAGTCACCTGTGGTAAAAGATAAAAATGGTTAGAAAAATAAAAAGACTATGAGAGTGCGGATAGTGTTATAGGTCTGTCCGCATTGTGCCTCCGCCGGTGACCAAGGTATTTTAAGTGTATAATTATGTGCACGGGACAGACTTCGCGGCTATATGGGGCGGACGGCGGAGGCCGAACTGCTAATCCAGCTCTGAGATTGATTGGTCCAGTCTAATGGACACCGGTGGCTTGATGGCCGACGAAATGTGCGACTTGATAATGCCGCTTTATACTTCGGCCGCAATAGCCGTAGTATGCTCCTCTGTATGGAGGGAGCATTCCGTATTTCCGTTTATCGTGATGGGGCCACATGGACGGGGCATCTTAAGTTGGAGATAGGTGTAATGTGGGACCGCATTAAAGTGAGCAAAAGCGGTATGTCCGAGTAGTGCATGGAAGCTACTGCGGAGCGGGACAATATCGAAGGTCAAGTCTTCGCTTCGAAAGTTGTTCGGCGAGCCGAAATGACTTCCAATGTAATCGAGCCCGTGCAGTGAGCTTCTACGCCGCATATTGTTCCCTTGAAGGTAGTTGTGGTGGGCCTGATTCTTGAAGGATCAATGCCCATTTTGTGGACAGTGTCTTGGTAGAGTAGATTAAGGCTAATGCCGCTGTCCATAAGGACTTTCGTGAGATGGAACCCATCGATAATTGAATCGAGGATGAGAGCTGCCAGACCTTCGTGAAGGATACTGGCTGGGTGTTCCTTGCGATCAAAAGTGATCGGGCGGGCCAACCATTAGCTTTATTTTGGGGCGGCTGGCTCTATGACACCGTCGTTCCGTAGCGCGCGCTTGCAGTCCCCTGTAGGGATGTGCATCACGTATACCATGTTCACTGTTTTTACTTCCGGGGGGGTTGCTTCTGACCTCTGGTGTTTGGTTGGTGAGCCTCTTCGTCATCGCTGTCACTGGGTGGCCCCTTCACCTTGTGTTCGACATTAAGCTTGCCGACTTGTTTAAAAACCCAACAACTCCTGTTGGTGTGATTGGCTGGTTTAACGGGGGCGCCATGAATCTAGCAGGGCCGATCGAGTATCTTGTCTAAATTGGATGGTCCGTCTCTGTTTGCCTTGAATGGATTTTTCCGTTGACCGAGTTTGGAACCACTGAATCTGGCGTTGACCGTTATATCTTGCATTCCTTCATTGTTGTTGTGACGCTTGTGTTCATTGTGTCGTGGCTTGCCATTGCCATCTCGAACTTTGGAAGTACCCGGATTATCGGTGCCGTTGCTTCTACGAGCGAGCCAGCTGTCTTCTCCCGTGCAAAAACGGGTCATCAGAGTGGTAAGGGCAGCCATGGATCTAGGTTTTTCTTGACCGAGGTGGCGGGCGAGCCACTCATCTCGGACGCTATGTTTAAAGGCCGTGAGGGCTTCGGCGTCTGGACAATCGACAATTTGGTTCTTTTTGATTAAGAACCTAGTCCAGAGCTTCCTGGTGGACTCCTTGGGCTGCTGGATGATGTGACAGTCATCGGCGTCCGGAGCCGAACACATGTACCTTGGAAGTTATCACGAAAGGCGTCTTCCAAGTCTTCCCAGCTGCCGATGGAGTTCTCAGCGAGGCTGCTCAGCCAGTGTTGCACTGGCCCCTTTATTTTTAGTGGGAGGTCTTTGATGGCGTGGAGGTCATCACCATGGGCTATGTGGATATGGAGGAGGAAATCTTCAATCCATACTGTGGGGTTTGTTGTTCCATCATATGATTCGATATTCATGGGTTTAAACCCTCCGGGAATTCATGTTCCATTACTTCATCAGTGAAGCAGAGGGGATGTTCGGCGCCTCTATATCGGGCCAAGTCACGACGTAGCTCGGATGGAGTTCATCTGCGGTTTTCGGCCCGGGCATGGTTATATTTGTCACGTCCGGCCAGATAGTCATCTCGCGCATCGGGGCACGCCCCCGCGATCCATAGATCGATCTGGTCTGACCTGCTCTGTTTTCCAGGTCATGCCGTAGGTCATATGTATATCACCGAGCTATTGTGTCTCTGTTTTTACGGCGAGTTAGTGCGGGCTGGTGTTCGGCTTGAGTTGCCGCTTTGTCCCGACCACGTGGTGGTTGGTCAGCCGCATTATGTGCTGGTAGGACGGACTCCAGCGCCTCGTCAACGAATTGGGGTAACAATTTGTGTTTCGGGTAACTTTTGGTTGGGCGCTCGAGGCCGTATTCCTCGGTTGCCAGGACATTAGTCCATCTGTCATTGAGTAGATCTTGATCAGCTTGAAGCTGCTGCTACTTCTTTTTCAGGCTCCTTGAAGTGGCTATTAGCCGGCGCTTAAAGCGCTCCTGATAGACAGGCTCCTCAGGCACGATAAAGTCTTCGTCGCCGAGGCTCGCCTCATCCTCGGAGGGTGGAAGATAATTACTGTCCTCCGAGTCTTCGTAAATGGCCTGTTCATTAGGGCTGACATGCCCATCCTCCCGTTCATCCTGTTCAGAAGTTGGCTCAACGGGGTCTTTGTTGTCTTCGGCATCGTCCGGAGTATTATTTCCTCATGTGCCGGTATTGCTGTTTTTTCCCATGGCGTGGTCTATAGCGGTGCCGCTGGCATTAGCGCTTCGGCTATATCTCAGGAGGCTTATCCTTGACTGGATCCTTTTCATTGTCGCTGTTGTTCTCTTTGGGTATATCCACCATGTATACGTCATACGAGGAGGTGGCTGTCCAGCGCCCTGTAAGCAATGGTTTTTGTGCCTGCTCCTCTCCGGCATCATCGTCCATACCGTCGATGTCTTCGGAGCCGTGATCGAGCATGTCGGTTAAGTCTTCGACAGTGGCTATGAAGTAGGTGGTGGGTGGGAAGCGGAATTCTCCAGCATCACCTTCCAATCCAAACCGGATATAGTTCGGCTAAGAGTCCCCTGATAAGAAGAGGGCTTTTAATGAGTTTAGCACATCGCTTAAAGGTGAGTGCTTGAAGATGTCCACGGAGCTGAATTCAACGATTGGAGCCTGGTCAAGTTCGATGGGCGCGGATGCACGCGGTTCGGAACCTACGGCCGGAGATGAATATGAGGTTCTGATGACACAGGCCCCACTCGAGGTGGATCTTTGTGCGGCTCTAACACCACTGAGTATGCGGCTTCCGCGGCTGGGTTGAGCTTCCCGTCCTCGGACGACGCAATCTACTCTGGATCCAGGGCCAGAGCACTTACATGCGCTATCTCCTGGGCACGGTCCGATGACAGATTTAGGTCATGTTCATCGTGGTGGCAGGGAGCGGCTGTCGTGGGCTCGAATCCGTTGAAGATCAAGTCTCCGCAGATATCGGCAACGTAATTTAGGCTTCCAAACCTGACCTGATGGCCAGGGGCATAGCTGTCGATCTGCTCTAGATGTCCAAGCGAGTTGGCCCGCAGTGCCAAGCCACCGAATACGAAGATCTATCCGGGGAGGAAAACCTCCCCCTGGACTGCATTGTTGTAGATGATTGATGGAGCCATCAAACCTTTTGGTGACGACGCAGCAGAACCCTCAATGAAAGCACCAATGTTGGTATCAAAACCGGCGGATCTCGGGTAGGGGTCCTGAACTATGCGTCTAAGGTTGATGGTAACAAGAGGTGGGGGACATGATGTTTACCCAGGTTCGGGCCCCCTCTATAGAGGTAATACCCTACTTCCTGCTTGATTGGTCTTGATGAATATGAGTATTGCAAGAGTTGATCTACCAGGAGATCATAATGGCTAAAACCCTAGGAGTCTAGCATGTATGCTTATGATTGCCTCTACGGACTAAGCCCTCCGGTTTATATAGACACCGGAGGGGACTAGGGTTGTACAAAGTCGGTTACAGACAAAGGAATCTTCATATCTGGGCGCCAAGCTTGCCTTCCACGCCAAAGAGAGTCCCATCCGGACACGGGAGAGAGTCTTCTGTCTTGTATATTCACGGCCCAACAGTCCGGCCCATGCCACATTGTTCGGCCGTCCGAGGACCACTTAATCCAAGACTACCTTAGGATGTAGCCCCAGGCGTGGCCCAACTAGCCCTTATACATATATAGCAGCAAATATTTGAGAATTTTGGATAATTAGCCCCAGGCTTCACGTAGATGTGCAAGGCTTCAGCCCATTAGCCCAACTCAAGTGGATCGATTAGAACAAAAAATCAATCGCGCAGCCAAAAAATCTATCGATCAGAACACATTGATGCTTTGATATGTCGCTCGTTTGCCAAGAAAAAAATCCCTCTTCCGATCGGCATCACAGAAACCCTCACCTCTTTCAAACGGAGCGCCGCTGCGTGGCTGTGCCTCCGCCATCATCAGTCGTCAAGCCATGATTCCCCGCCGCACCTGCTGCCGGATTAGGCGTCCTAACCACCTACCTCTCCTAGTCTCCTTCTTCCGATCTTCTCGAACTATTGCTAAACTATAGTGCACACACAAGTAATAAGTAAATTGTAACTCTGTATCATCTAATTCTTTTCCCTAGTTTCTTTATATCAGGCAAACTCAGTGCATAGGTGGTGTTAAATTATATTGCTTAGTCAGTTTTATTTCATTGTCATAAAGAGATTAGAAACCCATGATGAAAGAGGACCCGTACAATTTAAGCATTGATGATATTAAGATTATACAGTGCTATCAAAAAATGTGGAAACACAAGGGGCTACTACCTCATGCTCTTCGTGTTAATGGTATAATATAGTTATTATTGCAAAATTTCATATAAACAATTGATTTATTCCATGTCTACTGTCTTGATTTAAAATACTTCATTTTATGTTTGTTGATCCAGGTCCTTCTACTATTGTGGGTGCAGAAACGATGACCTTGAATTAAGCAAGTCTTCACTAATTTGGTACCAAACCCTTTTTGCAATGATGCACTTTGTTAAACTATTTTTAATGGAATTCTTCTCGTGATAATAATGAATTTATATTGTGTTTTGAATGTGATTTTGTGGCATACATATAACGCACATTGATGGGCATCGGATTTGACATTATATTTAGTCAGTTAATTTTAGCCCTAGGATTTCACAAATCCTGGTTCCGCCTGTGGTAGAATGTGTACCCAATTGTTTCCTTAGGGTATCCTATGAAGACAAACTTCTCCGATTTGGATTCAAGCTTATTAGGCTGATGCCTTTTGACGTTAGTGTCGCGACCCCAAGCTTTAAGAAACGACAACTTAGGTTTATTGCCAAACCATAGTTCATACGGTGTCGTCTCAACGGATTTAGATGTTGCCTTATTTAACATGAATGCAGCTGTCTCTAATGCATAACCCCAAAACTGTAGTGGTAAATCGGTAAGAGACATCATAGATCGCACCATATCTAATAAAGTACGGTTACGATGTTCGGACTTCGGACACACCATTACGCTATGGTGTTCCAAGTGGCGTGTGTTGTGAAACTATTCCACATTTTTTTAATGAAGGCCAAACTCATAACTCAAATATTTGCCTCTGTGATCAGATCATAGAAACTTTATTTTCTTGTTATGATGATTCTCCACTTCTCTCTGAAATTCCTTGAACTTTTCAAATGTTTCAGACTTGTGTTTCATTAAGTAGATATACCCATATCTGATCAAATCATCTGTGAATGTTAGAAAATAATGATACCCGCCGCGTGCCTCAACACTCATCGGATCGCATAAATCGGTATGTATTATTTCCAATAAGTTATTGGTTCGCTCCATTCTTCTGGAGAACGGAGTTTTAGTCATCTTGCCCATGAGGCATGGTTCGCAAGTATCAAATGATTCATAATCAAGTGATTCCAAAAGTCCATCTGCATGGAGTTTCTTCATGCACTTTACATCAATATGATCTAAACCGCAGTGCCTCAAATATGTTGCACTATCATTATCAACTTTGCATCTTTTGGCATCAATATTATGAATATGTGTATCACCACAATCAAGATTCAACAAAAATAGACCACTCTTCAGGGGTGCATGACCATAAAAGATACTACTCATATAAATAGAACAACCATTATTCTCCGATTTAAATGAATAACTGTCTCACACTAAACAAGGTCCAGATATAATGTTCATGCTCAACGTTGGCACCAAATAACAATTATTCAGGTCTAAAACTATTACCGAAGGTAGATGTAGAGGTAGCGTGCCGACGACGATCACATCGACCTTGGAACTATTCCCGATGCGCATCGTCACCTCATCCTTAGCCAATCTTTGTTTAATCTATAGCTCCTATTTAGAGTTACAAATATGAGCAACCAAACCAGTATAAAATACCCAGGTGCTACTACGAGCGTTAGTAAGGTACACATCAATAACATGTATGTCAACTATACCTTTGTTCACATTGCCATCCTTCTTATCCGCCAAATACTTGGGGCACTTCCGCTTCTAGTAACTAGTCCCTTTGTAGTAGAAGCACTCAGTTTCAGGCTTGGGTCCAGCTTTGGGCTTGTTCCCGGGAGTGGCAACTTGCTTGCCATTCTTCTTGAAGTTCCCTTTCTTTCCCTTGCCCTTTTTCTTGAAACTACTGGTCTTGTTAACCATCAACACTTGATGCTCCTTCTTGATATCTACCTCCGTAGCTTTGAGCATTGCAAAGAGCTCGGGAATAGTCTTCTCCATCCCTTGCATATTATAGTTCATCACGAAGCCTTTGTAGCTTGGTGGTAGTGATTGGACAACTCTGTCAATAACAATATCATCCGGAAGATTAACTCCTAGCTGAGTCAAGTGATTATGATATCCAGACATTCTAAGTATGTGTTCACTGACAGAACTGTTCTCCTCCATCTTGTAGCTATAGAACTTGTTGGAGACTTCATATCTATCAACTCAGGCATTTGCTTGAAATATTAACTTCAACTCTTGGAACATATCATATGCTCCATGACGTTCAAAACGTCTTTGAAGTCCCGATTCTAAGCCGTAAAGCATGGCACACTGAACTATCAAGTAGTCATGAACACGCGACTGCCAGACATTCACAACGTCTGCAGTTGCTGGAGGGGGTGGCACACCTAGCGATGCATCAAGGACATAATTCTTCTGTGCAGCAATGAGGATAATCCTCAAGTTACGGACCCACTCCGTATAGTTGCTACCATCATCTTTCAACTTAGCTTTCTCTAGGAATGCATTAAAATTCAGGGGAATGGTAGCATGTGCCATTGATCTACAACATATATGCAAATACTATTAGGACTAAGTTCAATTAATTAAATTACTTAAGAACTCTCACTTAGATAGACATCCCTCAAGTCATCTAAATGATACGTGATCCAAATCAACTATATCATGTCCGATCATCACGTGAGATGGAGTAGTCATCAATGGTGAACATCTCGATGTTGATCATATATACTATATGATTCACGTTCGACCTTTTCCAGTGTTCCGAGGCCGTGTCTGTACATGGTAGGCTCATCAAGTTTAACCCAAGTATTCCGCATGTGCAAAACTGTCTTGCACCCGTTGTATGTGAACATAGATCCTATCACACCCGATCATCACGTGGTGTCTCAGCACGACGAACTATCGCAACGGTGCATACTCAGGGAGAACACTTATACCTTGAAATTTAGATAAGGGGTCATCTTATAATGCTACCGCCGTACTAAGCAAAATAAGATGCATAAAGATAAACATCACATGCAATCAAAATATGTGACATGATATGGCCATCATCATCTTGTGCTTTTGATCTCCATCTCCAAAGCATCGTAATGATCTCCATTGTCACCGGCTCGACACCTTGATCTCCATCGTTGCGCCGTGGTCGTCTCGCCAACTATTGCTTCTACAACTATTGCTATCGCATAGTGATAAAGTAAAGCAATTACATGGTGTTTGCATTTCATACAATAAAGAGACAACCATAAGGCTCCTGTCGGTTGCCGATAAATTTTGAAAAACATGATCATCTCATACAATAACATATATCACATCACAACATGCCCTGCAAAAACAAGTTAGACGTCCTCTACTTTGTTGTTGCAAGTTTTACGTGGCTGCTACGAGCTTCTAGCAAGAACAGTTCTTACCTGCGGCACAAAAACCACAATGTTGGTTTATCAAGTTTGTTGTTTTAACCTTTAACAAGGACCACCCGCAATCAAATTCGATTCAACTAAAGTAGGAGAAACAGACACCCGCTAGGCACCTTTATGCAAAACTAGTTGCATGTCTTTCGGTGAAACATGTCTCATGAACGTGGTCATGTAAGGTTGGTCTGGTCCGCTTCATCCAACAATACCGCCGAATCAAAATAAGACATTGGTGGTAAGCAATATGACGATCACCATCCACAACTCTTTGTGTTCTACTCGTGCATATCATCTATGCATAGACCCGGCTCTAATACCACTATTGGGGAATGTAGCATGCAATTTCAAAAAATTCCCTACGCCCACGCAAGATCTATCTAGGAGATTCATAGCAATGAGAGGGGGGAGAGTGTTTCTATGTACCCTCATAGACCGAAAGAAGAAGCATTTGACAACGCGGTTGATGTAGTCAAACTTCTTATAGCTCCAACCGATCAAGTACCGAACGTACGGCACCTTCGAGTTCTGCACACGTTCAGCTTGATGACGTCCCTCGTCCTCTTGATACAGCAAGGTGTCGAGGAAGTATATGAGTTCCGTCAACACGACGGCGTGGTGCGGTGATGGTGATGTGATCCGCGTAGGGCTTCGCCTAAGCACTGCGAGAATATGACCCGGGGTGTAAAGTGTGGAGGGGGCGCGCGCCGCACACGGCTAACAATTGATGTTCTGTGTTCTAGGCACCCCTCCCCATGTATATATATAGGTGGGAGGGGGAGGGGAGCAGCAAGGGTGCGCCCCAAGTAGGAGGAATCCTACTTGGGGTCCTTCCCAATTCGGCCTTCCCCCTTCCATATTTGCCGGAGGGGGAAAAGGAAGAGGGAGGAGAGAAGGAGGGGGGGCGAACCCTCTCTTTCTCTTCCCCACTCAGACACCTTCCATTGGGGGGTGGGGGTGCGCCACCCCTTTGTGGTCTGGTGTGCTCCCCTCTTATGGCCCATATGGCCCATATCTTTCCCCTGGGGTTCCGGTAACCCCCCCGGTACTCCGATATGTACCCGGTACCCTCCGGAACACTTCCGGTGTCCGAATAATATCATCCTATATATCAATCTTTACCTCTCAACCATTTTGAGAGTCCTTGTCATGTCCGTGATCTCATCCGGGACTCCGAACAACATTCGGTCACCAAATCAGATAACTTATATAATATAATATCGTCATCGAACATTAAGTGTGCGGACCCTACGGGTTCGAGAACTATGCAGACATGACCAAGACACCTCTCCGATCAATAACCAATAGACGAACCTGGATGCTCATATTGGCTCCCACATATTCTACGAAGATCTTTATCGGTCAAACTGTTATGACAACATACATTATTCCCTTTGTCATTGGTATGTTACTTGCCCGAGATTCGATCGTCGGTATGTTCATACCTAGTTCAATCTCGTTACCGACAAGTCTCTTTACTCGTTCTGTAATACGTCATCATACAACTAACTCATTTGTCACTTTGCTTGCAAGGCTTCTTATGATATGTATTACTGAGAGGGCCCATACCTCTCCGATACTTGGAGTGACAAATCCTAATCTCGATCTATGCCAACCCAACAAACACCTTCGGAGATACCTGTAGAGCAGCTTTATAATCACCCAGCTACATTGTGAAGTTTGATAGCACACAAGGCATTCCTCCGGTATCTGGGAGTTGCATAATCTCATAGTCGGAGGAATATGTATTTGACATGAAGAAAGCAATAGCAATAAAACTGAACGATCATAATGCTAAGCTAACGAATGGGTCTTGTCCATCACATCATTCTCCCAATGATGTGATCTTGTTCATCAAATGACAACACATGTCTATGGTTAGGAAACTTAACCATCTTTGATTAACGAGGTAGTCTAGTAGAGGCTTACTAGGGACACTGTGTTTTTGTCTATGTATCCACACATGTATCAAGTTTCCGGTTAATACAATTCTAGCATGAATAATAAACATTTATCATGAAATATGGAAATATAAAATAACAACTTTATTATTGCCTCTAGGGCATATTTCCTTCAATTACTCCACACATCGACCGCTATCCAGCATGCATCTAGTGTATTAAGTTCATGGAGAAACAGAGTAATGCAATAAGAATGATGACATGATGTAGACAAGATCTATTCATGTAGGAATAGATCCCATCTTGTTATCCTTAATAGCAACGATACATACATGTCATTTCCCCTTCTGTCACTGGGATTGAGCATCATAAGATCGAACCCATCACAAAGCACCTCTTCCCATGGCAAGAAAATCGATGTAGTCGGCCTAACTAAACCAAAGATTCGAAGAAGAAATACGAGGCTATAAGTAATCATGCATATAAGAGATCAAAAGACTCAAATAACTTTCATGGATAAAAACATAGATCTGATCATAAACTCAAGGTTCATTGGTTCCCAACAAACACACCGCAAAGAGAGTTACATCAAATAGATCTCCAAGAGACCATTATATTGAGAATCAAAAGAGAGAGAGGAATCCATCTAGCTACTAACTACGGACCTGTAGGTCTACAATGAACTAATCACGCATCATCAGAGAGGCACCAATGAGGATGATGAACCCCTCTGTGATGGTGTCTAGATTGGGTATGTGGTTTCTGGAACTTGCGGTGGATGGAATTGTTTTTCATCGACTCCCCTAGGGTTTCTGGAATATTGGGGTATTTATAAAGCAAAGAGGCGGTGCGGGAGGCGGCCAAGGTGGGAACAACCCACCAGGGTGCGCTTGGGCCCCCAAGGGCACCCAGGTTGGTTGTGCTCCCGTCGGAGCCCCCCTCTGGCACATCTTTGGCCCAACAGATGTCTTCTGGTCCAGAAAAACTCACCAAAAAGTTTCGCTGCGTTTGGACTCTGTTTGGTATTGATTTTCTATGAAGTAAAAAAACAAGCAAAAAAAGTAGACTAAGGCATAGCCTAGTCGTGAGAAGGGGCTGATGCCTTCCCACCCACCCAGGTTCAAGGCACGATACTTGCAATTTGGGTTTGTTGCACCAACTATACTGTAGGGGGTTCCCTTACAGTCTTTCTGTAAAAAAAACAAGCAAAAAACAGCAACTGGCACTGGGCACTATGTCAATAGGTTAGTCCAAAAAATATATAAAGTTTCTATAAAATGATTATAAAACATCCAAGAATGATAATATAACATCATGGAACAATAAAAAATTGTAGATACATTGGAGACGTATCACATTGCTACATGTGAGAGAGTCTCATCATAATCAACTCCCTCAACCTGCAAAAATCCTTTTGCAACTAGCCTTGTTTTATAGATGGTAGATTACCATCCGCATCTATTTTTCTCTTGAGGATCCATTTACACTGTATGGGTTTTACACCCTCTGGAGGATCAACCAAGTTCCAAACTTGATTCTCGTACATGGACTTCATTTGAATTGCATAACTTTGAGCTAGGCGCCACCATCGCTTCTCTGTACTGCGCAGGTTCATCTTCCTCCAATATGAATATTTCATTGTGAAACCATCCAGGAGGTTCGATACCTCTTCATGACATAGGCGGTTCAGTTACACCCTTAACTAGAGTTTCTATAGATGGTGTAGTAACTTCTGGTTTAGTTGTGCGGATAACTTCCAAAACAGATTTTGTTTCATTAGTCCTATTCACTTCTGAAGATTCAGTAGTCTCGTCAAGATGTATTGTCCTCCCACTTACTTCTTTAGCAAGAAACTCCTTATCGGGAAAGTGTTCATTCTTAGCGACAAACACTTTGCCTTCAGACTTTGATAGAAGGAATACCCAATTGTTTCTTTGGGATCACATAGAAAGTAACATTTGTTTGCTTTGGGATCGATCTTATTTGGCTGTAAACATTTTACATAGGTCTCGCAACCCCAAATCTTGAGGTGTGATAAATTGGGTTTCTTCCCATTCCATGACTCATGTGGTGTCGTCTCAACAAACTTAGATGGTGCCGGTAAAAAATGGACTTAGATAGTGCTATGTTTAGTGTATATGTTGTTGTTTCAAGCGCATAACCACAAAATGGTAAAGGCAGATCGGTAAACAACAACATTGATCTCATCATGTCTAACATAGTTCATTTATGCCTTTCAGACACTCCATTTCTCTGCAGAGTTCTGGGAGGAGTAAGTTGTGAGACAATTCCACAACCACTTACATGTTTTCTAAACTCGTGACTAAGTCCTCCGCGATCTGATCGTAGAAACTTTATTACTTGTTGTCTCTTGTGTTTCTTTATTTCTCATTTTAACTCTTGCTTATTGGCCGGTGAGAAAAATAAGTAGGGGGTTGGTTATAAAAGAAGATCTATGGTGTGGCAGATGAAGATTGATGGGAACGTTGTTTTGCAAAAGTCTGAACTTGGCATTGGAAGCATGGAAAAACATTTTGAATTATGTGATCATTTCATGAATTTGAAGCTTTGTTGGCGAAGCACATGTAAATTTCATGAGGAAGCCAAATTTATTTTGATTATTTTAAATCCCGATTAAGATTTTGTAGTGATGTATTTGTGTTTATTCATGTGAATGGCTTTTTAAACTTTTTGCCAAATTGATCGTATTGAAATTGTCCTGAATTTATTTGTGATCTCAGTGGTGGAGCTACGTGCAATGCTGAGGGGGGGCGCTGCCCCCCCCCTTCCCCCTAGCTGTAGCATATTTACTGAAGGAAAAAATAGGAGTCTGAAATTAAAAAGATTGATGTCACTTGACCCCTTCAAAGTTGCATATTTTCTCTTTGCCCCCACCCTTTAATTCTCTGCTAGCTCCGCCACTATGTGAGCTAACGGTGAAACAATAGCTAGTTGATTGCGAAGCATAGTTAGAAAACCCGGACCGAACCGCCTGTCGAACCAGAGAAAACTGGAACCGGTGGCCTCAACAGGTTTATATGCTAATTGGACCGTTTTGTGATCGGACCAAAGAAAACCAGTTGAACTGGCCAGTTTTTATATGAACCGTGGTTAAAAAACCAAAGTAGCTTGACAGGTCAATGATGATAGGTCCATCCAGTGTTCAATATAATTAGCATTTAGTGGGAATCAAACTCAGGTTGAGTTGTGAGGGGCCAAATGAGCTAAAATTGGACCAATTTAAAGACATTATAACCGCGCATCTTTCCAGCCCTCTCAGGCCACTACTGTTTTTGGCCATCGATCTGTAATATAGGCATTTATGGTCATTAGGTCTTTATTTTTTAACCCTGCATCGGCTTCATTGACGAACAGAGGGCACCGCACAGGCTGGGCCGCTGCTCCCGAAACAAAATCTGTGCTCTGCTGTTGTTTGGGCCTATGGGCCTTACCTCTACGAGCAACGAAGCCTAGAAAAAATGCAGCATACCTAGCCTCCAATGGAACGATCGTTCCCAGCCGCCGGGTAGTTAGGCTCATAGGTCTGTACGATGCAACAGACCTGCGCCTGGTATCTCTCAAAAACAAAAACATACGCCTGGTTGGCCATGCGATGGCAACTTCACCTACCGAGGGAGCGACAGCGTCACCTCGCTAGGCGATGCTACGAGGAGATAGCGGGGCAGGGAAGCGTTGGCTTCAATTGGAGTATAATTTGGTAGTAATTGAGGTTGTAAATCGCAATTGCTGCTACCCACAATAGTGATTGATGCAGACCAAGCGATCTCAACCGGCAGTTCATCAATTCAAGCATCCTGCGGTGGTGAGTAAGGCTGGTCGTAATGGGAGTATCATAGCTAGTATCATGCATGCCAACTAGGCAATTTTGATGAGGTGTCATAGAATTAAATGAAGAAAGAGAAAGTTGAGTATCATATCATGACACCGTATCATAATAAATGCTATGCTACTATGAGTCATGCATGGCAATAAATAAAGTACTACATGGTACTAGTATATGATACTATGCATGAGGGGGGTAGTATCATACACTAGTATCATATGCATGATACTAGTATATGATACTCCCCATTACAATAAGCCTAATGGCGATGAAGCCCATTCCCTTTCTGTAACCGTCACTGACAGTGCAGGTGCGTTACTTGCTCTAGAGTCCTCCATATATTTTGCTCCATTGCCTGTTGCTTCATTTCTTCCATGTGGCATTTCCTTCCACTCCTATCTTCTCCCTCCTAGTCCATTTGGCTCCTCGGATCAATGTTTTCTTGCTGAGGGATTGGCTTGTTTGCTTGCTAGATAGATGGAGTATTCCCTTGTGATTAATAGCCTTGGGTGTTGGATGATCTTGCTTCGTACAAATTGTGTTTCCGTGGTGCTTGAGGTGACAATTATGATCATGACCTTTCTGTGGTATGATTGGCTACACCCTGCTCTCATCTAAGTTTGGACATGGCTTCTAGGAAGTTAGCTTTTTTTTAATTCCCTTTAATTCTTTACCTTTGTTCCTTCCAAGAAATATAATTGGTATACAACGCAGAGTATATCATATTATGTTGCTTCCTTGGGGTGTCTTCACATGAAGGACATTTGGAATTTGGTATCCAATCAGGCATATATTTGCTTTTGTAATTGACAAGGCCGCAATGTTAGATGAAGCTATACTGCACTATGCATAATCCAATTTGAAATCAAATTTTCTACATGGTCTCTTACTTTCCTTTTCCCACTACCAATTGTGCCACAAATTCCTTATGCACCTTTTCCTTACAGAAAATCTCTACAGCGAAATAAAGATATCACTATTTCAAAAGGAAATGAATACCCTCAATTTTACCTAGATTCTTCCGCGTGTAATTTGCAAAATCACCATATGCTTTTTTTCATGAGTTATTGGTCTTAGTTTTTTTAGGATTGCATGCGGTTGTTGTGGAATAAATGGGAGTTTTCATTCTTTTCAATTGGACGAGCGCCGGATATCTGAAAATAATTATGCCCAAAAAGTGACAAATACATACACCATTAAGTAGTCTGATTTCGACTATGCTGGCATATGTCAGTTAGTGAAAGGGAGCATAGGCAAGGAGTCGATAAGAGAATATTTTTCTATTACGATGATGATCTTTAAAGTGTATAAATAAGAATGTATCGAAGTGCTATGGCTGAGAGATTAATCTCCATATGAATTGATGTTTCTAAAGATTAAAAGAAAAGAGAAATACAAAACCTAAATGTGATATGAATAGCATACCTACTGCAAGTTTGTGATGGTTGTTCCATCATGAAAACCATACTGTACAACTGTAGCCTCATTCAGGATACATTGGCTCTCTCTATAGGGCAGAAATTGTTCGAAAACATCACCTTGATCGCTAAATTATGATGTGCCTATTCTATTACTACATCAACCAGTGTTGTGACATTGTACATGGATCTCTTCGTTGTATACAAATTTACAACAGAATGTGTTTAAAATTGCTCCTCCTTGAAGTCTATACTCCTCTATTATGCGCACCATGTAATTGGTCATTTCACTCATTTGTGCTCCAGCTTGTGTTAGGAAAATGATACTTGGTCATTTGACTTATCTATGCTGCAGATTAATCATATAAGGCAATTGCAGGATTGTAGTTTTTTCTCGCTTCTTAAAAAATGAAATACTATGAAGGTTGTCGGTGTACTAGAGTAGGGGTACCCTAGTATCCCGAACTTGTGCACGGGCAGTTGCAGCCACCAGCAGCAAGGCTTGCCGGGTGACCGCCAAGGTCCTCCGCGGTTCCTGCGGAGCCAAGGAGACAAGGCCCCGGCAAGAGGAGCTTGCCGGGAAGGCCAACCAAGGCATAAGAACAAAGTATCCAAGCCAAGGAGACAAGGCCCCGGCAAGAGGAGCTTGCCGGAAGGCCCACCAAGGCATATCAAGGAGTTTGCCGCGACGCGCCATGCGTCCCGGCAAGGCCCAGGGAGCGACAAGCCTCCGGACGCGACAAGACAACGATCGCGGCAAAGCACTTGCCGCGGCACGCTACCACCCTGTACCTACGCTCCAGCGCATCCACCAACGTGTCGCCCTGGGGCCTTTCCAGGTGCGCGTGGCGGGAGGCTGTGCAGCCAGCAGTGCGCGGTGGCAAGCGGCGCTGACAAGATCGCCATCATGGCGAGCGGTGGCGCCCCTGACGGTCCCTTTTTGCACTGTTTTGGGCGACATAGACAGGCATTTAATGCCTTTGTCCCCTGCCGTCAGGGTTAGGTATGATACACTATACAGGTAGCTGTACCAACCGCAAGTCCTTTTCCATTCTTACCCTTGTCTATGTTGCCACCTGTCGGTGACCCCTTGAGCATATAAAAGGAGGCCCATGCGCAACGTAGGGGGGGTTCAGTTCGGAAGGTTCGAAGACAGAAAATACTCATGCTCGGTCTCGTTAGCAGCTAGAGTGTACTGTAGCACTCAGAGCTCCCGAGCAAGAACACAATACAATTAGACAAGCAGCAGTAGGAGTATTATCTCTCCGGAGAGCTCCGAAGCTGGGTAAACTGCTCGTGTGTTTCGCCTCGATCTGCTCTTCGTGCGATCTCCGCCCTCCGCCGAACCGAAAGGGGCTCGGTCCGCCGGTCCCATAGGTGTTCATGGATCAGTTTCCCCGACATCTTTGGCGCGCCAGGTAGGGGGCGTCGAGATTGTGTGAACCTGATCCGGCGTTCACGCGAGCTAGATCTTCATCTTCTTCATCGACATGCCACCGAAGAAGAAGGCTTCGGAGGCAGCTGTTCCATCCGCGTCGATCCCACCGCCACCGGAGCAAGCGGGTGGTGGGGTAGACGCCGGCGGAAGAATGGACGCCGACGAGGGAGCGCACGGTGATGCCAGGTCCAAGGACAAGGCTGCGCAGACCTCGACGTCCGTACATGTGCCGCGCCCATCTCAGGAGGCGCAGGACCGACAGCATCATGGTATTTGCAGTACCATACGCTTGTTGGACAAAGATCGAGCTGGAGGATCTCGGGGTGCTCAAGATCAGTGTGCACGCCAACATGCTGGCACGAGTGAGGCACGGTCGCCTAGACGGGATACTGATCCTTCTAACATAGTTAGGAGTCCGAGCACATCCCGCTCCTCGCACCATTCGCCTCTACCGCCCACTACTCCAGCAGAAGCTTTAGCGCGAGCTCAATTGCTCCTAGATTACCCTCCAACGGTGGACAAGACCGACCAATGGAGGGCCAACATTCAGAGTCTCATCGGCTTCGCCAACGGCGACACTCCGCGACCGCCGAGTACGTCGCTGCCGCGGCAGGACCGCCAGGCGCGAGCCGATGGCGACGGAACCGGTGGGGGTGCAACCACCGTGCACTCTCCACCCCGAAGGCCAAGATCACCGACTCGCCGGGTCCACCTCGACAGCGACTCCACCGCATCATCGGATCCACGAGCTCGTCGCGATCAACGCCAAGTTCTTCACGAACGACAGCAAGAAGACGCTCGTACTCGCATTGAGCGCCGAAGAGAAGCGCGGCGTCAATCTGACCAGCGCGCTGGGCCCTCTGTCGACATGCATGCGCCAGGGGAACCAGGCGACTTGCCGTACGCGGTAGGTTGCCCTGCGTTCACTCGTGAGCTGCGGCAAGTCCAGTGGCCCAGCAAGAAGAATTTCAAGCCAGACGTACCAGAGAAGTATGACGGCAAGACGCATCCGTCGGAGTTCCTCAGCATCTACACCATCGCAGTGCAAGCTGCCAGGGGACGGGATGACAAGATCCTTGCCAACTACTTCCCACTAGTGCTCAAGCCCAACGTCAGATCCTGGCTCATGCACTTGCCAAACAACTCCGTATCCTCTTGGGCCGATCTATGCCATCAGTTTGTCGGCGCCTTTACAGGCGGCCACAAGCCTCCTGGCCAAGAAAGCGACCTTCATCTGCTCGCCCAGAAGGAAGGAGAGCCTCTGCGCAAGTACATTCAAAGATTTAGTCGCGTACAGCACAACATCCCAGATGTCCACCCTGCCGCGGTAATCAGCGCGTTTCATCAGAACGTGCGGAACCGCAGGATGCGGGAGGAGATAGCGATGTGCAAGATCAGGGACGTCAGCGAGCTATATGCCCTGGCCGACAAGTGTGCGTGTGCTAAGGAGGGGAGGAAACTCCCCGGAGAGAATACAGAAGCAGCAGGATCAGATAGTGAGGGGACCGCCCCGGCAAAGAAAAACCGGCGGCGGAACAACAGGAAGAAGAAAGACAAAGATGTGCTAGTCGTTGAGCAGTCCGGCAACGGAGGTGGCGCCAAGAAAGCCAAAGCTGGTAGCTCCGGCGGTAACAACTGCCAGGCTGTGGCGGTCGCCGACAAGCAGGACGGCACCAACAAGCAGTACTACAAGATCCATCGCACCAAGGGCCATGACCTCCAGAGCTGCAAGAAGGTTGAGCAGCTTGTGGAACAGCGAAAGGCTGAATACGAGCGGCGCGACAGGGAGAAAGCCCAGGAAGGTGCTAGAGGAGCCGGCAAGAAGCGTCCCGGCCGAGGGGGACGCCGCGGCAAGGCCAAGCAGAGGCAAGGAGGCAGACCTCCCCGCGGCCGCGACAAGGATGAAGATGACAATGAGGATGGAGACATGGATGACGACGAGACCGATGAGTAGGAGTTCCAGAAAGCCACAGAGGTCCTGTGCATTGACGGAGGTGCTTCTCTGCATACTTCACACCGCCAGCTCAAGCAGTGGGTGCGGGAAGTCAACGCAGCGGAACCACCCGTCGAGTCACGCAAGCCTCTGAAATGGTCCAGCACGCCTATCATCTTTGATATTGAGGACCACCCTGATCGCATAACCGCGGTCGGGTGCTTGCCGATGTTGGTTTCACCAACTATCCGCAACCTTAAGGTCACAAAGATGCTAGTTGACGGCGGGGCCGGCTTGAACTTGATCTCCTCCGCGGTACTCCAGAAACTCCAGATCCCTGATAGCGAGCTCGAAGAAACCGGCACGTTCCAAGGAATCAATCCGGGAAGGAGCAAGCCGAAGGGGAAGATCACGCTGCCGGTGACATTTGGCAGCGAGTTGAACTTCAGAACTGAGAGGGTCACTTTTGACGTTGCTGACTTTCCACTGCCCTACAATGGGATACTTGGCCGTCCAGCACTCGCCAAGTTCATGGCAGCCTCTCACTATGCATACAACGTGCTGAAGATGCCATGCCCGATAAGTGTCATCTCTGTCCCTGGCGACAAGAAGGATGCCCTTATCTGTGCCGACAAGATCTACCGGGAAGCGGCAGCCGCAACAGATCGCAAGTCACTTGCCACTGAAGCTCTCGGGGCAAAGAAGACCAAGTCCGGCAAGAGTTCTGATGCTCACTCCGGCAAGCCCACCTCTTCGGAGTGCTGCACTACCGTCGAGGACGCACCATCGAGCTCCACCGGCAAGTGTAAGAAGGCAATGGCAGCTCCACCAGAGACCAAGAAGGTGTCCGCCAAGGAGGACGGCACTGGTGGTACTTTCACCATCAGTGCCACTCTCGACCGTAAATAGGAAAGCGCGCTCGTTGCTTTCCTGCGGGCGAACGTCGACGTGTTTGCATGGCAACCGTCTGACATCCCCGGTGTTCCCAGGAAAGTAATTGAGCACCACCTGGCCGTCTGTCCTCATGCGCGGCCCGTCAAGCAGAAAGTCAGGAAACAGGCAGTGGAGCGCCAAGAATTCATCGCCGAAGAAATCAAGAAGTTGGAAGCAGCAGGCCTTGTCAGAGGAGTGCTCCATCCTACGTGGTTGGCCAATCCTGTTGTCGTGCGCAAAGCCAACGGGAAATGGAGGCTTTGTATCGACTTTACCGATGTCAATAAAGCTTGTCCCAAAGACCCATTTCCCTTGCCACGCATTGACCAGATTGTTGACTCCACGGCCGGATGTGACTTGCTTTCATTTCTTGATGCATACTCAGGATACCATCAGATCTTCATGGCAGAAGAGGATGAGGAGAAAACCGCATTCATCACCCCATGTGGCACATACTGTTTTGTACGGATGCCTTTCGGTTTAAAGAATGCTGGTTCAACATTTGCAAGGGTAGTCCATCACGCTTTTGAGCCGCAAATGCACAGAAATGTGGAAGCCTACATGGATGACATAGTGGTCAAGAGCAAGGACAAGGCGACTCTGATTCAAGATTTAGATGAAACCTTTGCAAATCTGCGCAAGATCAACCTCAAGCTTAACCCCGAGAAGTGTGTGTTTGGAGTCCCCTCCGGCAAGCTTCTCGGGTTCTTCGTGTCTCAGCGGGGAATTGAAGCCAATCCCGACAAGATCAAGGCCATCGAGCAGATTGAAGCACCAAAGCGCGTCAAGGATGTACGAAGACTTGCCGGATGCATAGCTGCTCTCAGCAGGTTTATCTCTAGGTCTGCTGAGCGCGCCCTGCCATTTTTCAAAATATTGAAAAAGGCAGGTCCAATGAAATGGACTCCGGAAGCGGAGGTTGCGCTGCAGGACTTGAAGAGATACCTGTCCTCCACTCCAACACTTGTCACACCTAAACCACAAGAGAAGTTGTTGCTATATATAGCGGCAACCAATCAAGTGGTTAGTGCTGCGTTAGTAGCGGAGAGGGAGGCGGATGATGAGCCAGCAACCACGGCAGATGCATCCAACGACAAGCAGGGGGCTTCACCGACAAGCTCTGGTCCCGACAAAGATGGATCTGCGCAGGCGCATGAGAAGATGCAGAAAAGGATGGTGCAGCGCCCAGTTTACTTTGTCAGTTCCCTTCTGCAGGGGGCTAGGTCGAGGTACTCTGGTGTGCAGAAATTGCTTTTTGGCCTTCTCATGGCCTCGAGAAAGCTGCGCCATTACTTCCAAGCACATGAGATCACAGTTGTCACTCATTTTCCGCTGAAGAGGATACTGCAAAATCCAGAAGCAACAGGCAGGATTGTCGAGTGGGCACTGGAACTGTCAAGCTTTGGCCTTAAGTTTGAGAGCACTTCAACTATCCAAAGCAGGGCATTGGTGGAGTTCATAGCAGAATGGACGCCAACACCAGATGAAGAAATTCCGGAGACGAGAATCCCCGTCAAGGAAGCAAACAAAGAGTGGCTGATGTATTTTGATGGTGCCTTCTCGCTGCAAGGCGCTGGTGCAGGTGTGCTGCTTGTCGCACCCACCGGAGAGCACCTCAAGTACGTAGTCCAGATGCACTTTCCCAAGGAGCAAGCAACGAACAATACCGCAGAGTATGAAGGCTTGCTTGCCGGTCTCAGGATCGCGGCAGACCTTGGGATTAAGAAACTCATTGTCAGGGGTGACTCACAGCTTGTCGTCCGCCAAGTGAACAAGAGTTATCAGAGTCCGTTGATGGAAGCTTACGTTGATGAAGTGAGAAAGCTAGAAGAGCACTTTGACGGCCTACAGATGGAACATGTTCCAAGAGCTCAGAATGACGTTGCTGATGGCCTGTCGAAGTGCGCCGCACTTAAATTACCTGTGGAACCAGGGATCTTTGTGCTCAAGCTAACTCAACCATCCGTAACACCGTCAACGGGACAGAACAAGAAGAGGAAGTTGATTTTTGGTGACTATTTTCCGGCAGAGCTCCCCGAAGCCGCCGCCAAGAAGGTCCCCAAGATCGACACCAAGTGTGCTGAGGAGCAGTCTGCTCCGGCAAGCCTTAGGGTTTGTTCCGTTGAAGCAGACGCTCCCGACAAGTCTTGCTCCGGTAAGCTTGCTGGGGAACGTCAAGCTCCGGCTGAGCCGCAGGTTCTCGCTGTAGAAGCGGATGTTCCCGCAGCAGCAGATGTACCTTTGGTCCTTGTTGTCGAGCTGCAAGCTCCAACATGGGCACAATAGATTGTCCGTTTCCTTCAGACAGGAGAACTTCCCGAAGAGCAAGAAGAAGCGGAAAAAGAAGCCGGCAGTCAAGTATGTACCAGTTTGTCGACAGCACACTGTATAGAAGAAGACTCAACGGTGTGAAATTGAAGTGTATTCACCGGGAAGATGGACAAAAGCTGTTGGCAGAGATACATGGAGGCATATGTGATCACCACATTGGCGCAAGAGCACTTGCCGGCAAAGCGTTCCGGTAAGGTTTCTTTTGGCCGACAGCCCTCCAGGATGCAACTGCACAAGTAACCAAGTGTGAAGCGTGCCAGTTCCATTCCAAGCAGATACACCAGTTAGCTCAAGCTCTCCACACGATCCCTTTATCCTGGCCATTTTCGGTCTGGGGGCTCGATATCCTCGGCCCCTTTCCTCGAGCTGTCGGGGGCTTTGAGTACTTGTATGTTGCAATCGACAAGTTCACAAAGTGGCCGGAAGTGGAACCAGTGAGGAAGGTGACAGCACAGTCAGCAGTCAAGTTCTTCAGGTCAATTGTTTGCCGTTTCGGGATCCCTAACAGGATCATTACCGACAACGGCACACAATTCACGAGTCGCACCTTCACGCAGTACGTCCAAGATCTTGGCGCCATGGTCTGCTTTGCTTCTGTTGCTCATCCGAGAAGCAACGGTCAAGCGGAGAGGGCAAATGCTGAAGTGCTGCACGGGCTCAAGACCAGGACTTTCGACAGGCTGCGCAAGTGCGGAAAGAACTGGATTGAGGAGCTGCCGGTGGTTCTTTGTTCGGTCAGAACGACGCCAAATCGAGCCACCGGCCAAACGCCTTTTGCTCTAGTCTATGGAGCAGAGGCAGTTCTCCCCACGGAACTCGTATACGGGTCACCTCGAGTGCTCGCTTATGATGAGCTTGAGCAAGAGCAGCTGCGACAAGACGACGCGCTGCTCCTTGAGGAGGACCGTCTTCAGGCTGCTGTACGAGCTGCTCGATACCAGCAAGCTTTGCGCCGCTACCATAGCCACAAAGTTAATGCCAGAAGTCTCGAGGAAGGCGACCTTGTTCTTCGGCGCGTTCAGTCCGCCAAGAATTCCAACAAGTTGACACCAAAGTGGGAAGGCCCTTATTGGGTGAAACGAGTCACTAGGCCTGGCGCTGTCCGCCTTGAGACCGAAGATGGCATTCTGGTGAGCAACTCCTGGAACATTGAGCATCTTCGTAAGTTTTACCCGTAAGGCGCGGTCGCCGGAACCTGTTCCGGCAACCACCTTTTGTACAAGTCTTGCCGATGTTGCATGTAATCCTTTGTACAAAGCCGGGCGCAGATCCCGTGCATAAGTAAAGCTCATGTGCTCTGCACATCTTGTCAATTTCATGCTTTCTATAATTCTTTGCATGCATGTATCTGACACTTTGTGCAGCACATACCCCCGGTAAGCAATAACGAGCCGTAAGGCTTCATTTCATTATTTTCTCTGCTTTCTCTTTATCAAAGGAAGGAAGTCCCATCGCGCACAAGTTTGCCGGGGGAAAAGGAGATAATGGTGTGGACCAGGCGTCGTTCAAGGAAGTGTTCGCCTTACCGGAAAGAAAACGACAGAAAAGCTAAGTTGCCAAAGTTTGAGCAATCAGTTAAAAACAATTTAAGTTATCTTCCTCGAACGACCTTGCTTTGTATGGAAAACCTGTGCGCGGAGGAACCAACTCGTAGCTAGTTGCGCCCTTACTTTGTTTCGAGTCCGCTCAACAACTTAAGTGAGCTGTGACTAGTTGCGACAAGGTTTCTTGTCGGCAGCGGCACCGCCAGCAGGCTGCTGACGTTCCGCACTCAGCGCTCGCGGCAAGGGTGCCTACGCCGACAAGTTCCCTAAAAGCATAGGGTAAAAACGTACAAAGGAAGGAATCAAGTAAAGGAAATAACATAGAAATTGATATCCAAAATGGAGTCATATTACAAGATAACTTGTCGCGGCTCTAATAGATTGTTTTCATGACATGATCAACAGCGACAAGGAAAAGAGAAAATGAGCGGCCTAATCTACGCGATCGCCCTCAACCCTCTTGATCCCGCTCACCTTGTCCACAATGGGTGCGACAAGGGCCTTGAGCGCTTCCAGATCGGCATCCGGCGGCAAGGACCTAAGGACGTTGGTGAGGTTGAGGCCTGGATTGTGAAAGGCCACCTTCACCAGCACCTTCTGGAGAGCCCCTGCGCAGATCTTGCGCGACTCGTTGGCCAGCTGCTTTGGGATCTTCTCCCGGAGTCGCTGGAGGGCCGTCGCCACGCCTTCGAAGAACAAGCTGAGCTTGGCGCTGGGTTGGAGGTTCTCGTCGGAGGAGTACCCGAAATCCTCCATCCCCAGCAGCGCCAGCTCCTTGTCGATGGCCGCGGCAGCATCCACAAGACCCTCGGTCCAATGCTCCACGGTCTCGCTGAGAGTATCCTGAGCGGCAGCAGCATTTGCCAGCAGCGTCTCGTCGGCCTTGATCTTCTCCGACAAGGCCGCTTCCCGCTCCCTGGCACCGTCCAGCGTCTGCGTCAACGTGGCCAGCTTCAACTCGAGATCGGCGTTGGAGTCCTTGGCGGCGCTGAGCTCCTTGCTCCTCTCAGCGAGAAGACCCTGCAACTCACCATGAGCAGAAGCATCCTTCTCGCGCTCACGCTTGAGCGCGGCAAGCTCCTCGCCGCTCGCCCGAAGATCGGCTTCCAGCTGCGCCACCTTTGTCTCCAGCTCCTTCTTGGCGGCCTCGGCAGCTGCGGCAGCATCCTTTGCCTCCTTGAGAGCCCTGCCAATTGCTTGCTCGCGCGCGGCAAGCTCCTCCTCGTGGCTGTCAAGATTGACTTTGCGCTGCGCCAACTCTCCCTCCTGCGCAAATAGATTTTCGATGACAAGCCGTTGCTTCTCTTCAGCTTCAGCCTTCTCGAGGAGGAAGGCTTTTCGCTCCTCGAGAAGTTGCTCCCTTTCCTCCGCCAAGGACCGGAGAGTTTCCTGCCTGAGGCCTCGGAGCTCCTCCGCGCGCTTCTCAATATCAACTCCCGCCTTCGCGACAAGTGCCTCGCGGGACACCAGCTTGGCTTGTCGGGCGCGGTAGAGTGACAGCAGCTTCCGCAGCAGCCGTTCCTCTTCAGGCTCGTCGCTGCTACTTGGCGCGTCAACCAACTTTAGCCCAGCGGAGGCAAGTACCTCTCCGTCCAGCATCTCTCCTTCGACCGGCGCCCTGGAGCTTGAAGCCCAGGGGAGCTTGATGAAGATGCCATCGCCGGCCTTTAGATAGGCGCCAGGCTGGGGCTCTTCGGAGCCTGGCGCAGCAGCAGCGGCGGAGGGATCGGCGGTCAGCGTAGCGCCTGGCGCTCCTGCGGCCTCAGGGCCGTCAGTGCAATCGCCGGATCCCTCGCCAGCTTCTGTGGCGGCAGCCTTGGCGGCCTCTTCGCCGGCAGGATCATCAGCACCGGCCTCTCCTTCGGTGGTGCCGGCGTCGTCAACGCCGTTGCGCGCGTTCTCCTCGCCGGCGACCTCGGTTTCCATCGGCTCTGTGGCAGATGGATCTGGCGAACGGGAAAAGGGAGAGAAATCAAGCGAACATTCAAAAGAGAAAATCAGAAGAAGAAGAACACAAGGGAAGTTCTCAGGCAAAAGGATTACCTGTGCTAGGATCCACGGTCGTGGTCTCAATCACCGGAGGATCGCTGGTGCCGTCTCTTGCCGGAGAACTGCCCCTTGCCGGAGAATTTTCCCTTGCCGGAGAACGCTCCCTTGCCGGGGAATCCTCCCTTGGCGGTGTAGTGGAAGCAGATGGCATTTCGGGAGCAGCCTCCGGGCCCTCCTGGTGAGGCTGCTCTGCTCCTACACAAACCAGCAATCAGATATCAGCAAAGAAGGAGCACCCATGCGCGTCCGAAAGCAAGAAATAAACAATGCACTTACGCTGGGGGCTGCACTGGGGGCTGCTTGGAGGAAGGGTTGCCGGGTCCGGCAAGGTGGTCTCGGACATATCCCCTACCGTCACAGCGGGATCGTCCTCGATGACAATCACCGAGGCCTTGGCTCTCTTCGCCGCTCTCTGGGCCAGCGTCCTAAAAAGGAATAGGTTCAGAGTAAAAGCAAGTCAGATACAAGACAAAGCAACAAAATTGAAGAGTTGCAAGAACAGCAAAGAATCTTACTCTTCTTCTTCCTCGTCGGAGTTGAGCGCGGAGAGATCGAAGTCCGACTCGCCTCCGGTGCGACGAGGCGGAGGAGTAGGTTCCCTTGCCCGCTTGACAGGGGCAGTAGCGGTGGACCGGGAAGACCCCGCCTCAGTTGCCGCAGTGGCGTGAGGCGCTCCCGCGGCAACACTGCTTGCCGTGGTAGAGCGTGTCGCACGGCTCGGCGGCTGTTGGCTCGTCTGCCGCTCCGCTACGTCCCGGGCCTTGTGGAGATGCCTTCTTGGTGGAGCTGGGGGCTCTACTTGCGATGAGCTACCTGAGGGTTCGAGCCCGACAAGCTCTCCCTCGTCGGGCTCGCTCGGCTCCTCCTCTTCGGGCCCGACAAGTTCTTCCTCGCCGACAAACTCCTCGCGCTCGGCAAGACTTGCCGCCTCTGCTGCCTCTGCCTCTTCCATGGTGAATCCGAACTCACCCGCGACAACGGCTGCTGCCACCTCTTCCAGCCTGGTGGCAATGCGCTGCATCTCATTATCAGTGGTGTCGCGGGTGAGGCTCTTCTGCTCATTGGGGCGGATCGGCACTTCTTCCAGGCCGTCAAAGAAATCCCGCACGACGTCGTCGGCAGGCTCTTGCCAAGTCGGGACGATTCCGTGCGAGTCACACAGAGGCATCATGGCGCGGATGCGGTCGAGCGAAGAGTTGTTGCACAACGAAACCACACCCCTCGGCAGCACGAATGGATGTTGAGGATCGCGCTTGAACAGCTCCAGGAGCATCGCATCTAGCTCCAGGACGGTGAAGTTGAAATTGAGGCCCGGGCGCAGCCTCATGATATCCGCCGAGTTCTGGAACTCCCAGGCGGGTCTCCCCCTCCCCTGCAAGGGGGCGATGCGGCGGCGGAGAAAGTCTGCGCCAACGGCGCCTACAGTGAGCCCGGCAAGCCTGAGGCGAAGGATCCGGGTGACGGAAATCTGCAGCCTGTCGTCTTTCGGGGCCACGTTGCTCCAATCATTGCCGCGCACTATTGGGGCCTGGCGCAGGGCAGTAAATGGCTGCGGGTTCTCCTCGACGATCCAGCACCACTCTGCTCTCCACTCCTCCCACTTGCTGCGGAGCTCTCCCTCTAGATAAGCTTCCTTCTTGCCGACTCTTGAGATCCAAGCAATCCTGCCGGCAAGGGGCTCTCCTCTCTCAACCCAGGGCATAAAGAAGTGGCGGAAGAGGGCTACATTTGGGTGGACTCCGACAAAGTTTTCGCAAAGGTGTGCGAAAACTGCCATGGTCAGAACGGCGTTGGGGGTGAAATCAAGGAGGCGGAGCCCGTAGGTGTTCATAATGTCACAGAAGAATTCAGAGAAGGGCGGGCAGAGCCCGCAGTAGAAGAACAGCGCGAAGAAGGGGTACCCGTTTGGAGCCAGTTCCGATGCGGCAGCCGGGAGTATCCTCGTGCGCGGATGTGCTCGCGTCTCCGTCGACCAGAAGAGGTAGTAGTACTCCCTCAGCTCCTTCGCGGCAAGCTGAGGGGGGAAGAGGGCCCGCTCCTTTCGCAGCGCCGCGAGCCGCTGCGCCTCGATCGACTTCACGCCTTTCCCCTTGTCGGCTTTCGGAGCCATGGCGGAAGTGGTGGGGGAGATCGACGGCGTTAGCGGTGCTGGTGGCAATGGGGGGCGGAGCGCTGCTCTCGAGAAGAAGGGGGGAGCGGAGGAGATTTGGGAAATGGAGTAACAACCGGCAGGATGGGCGAACTGTCCCTGTTTCCCCTGCTTATAAAGAGGGAGGGGGCGGACGTTTCGCCCTTCCGAGTAAAGAAACCACCCACGATCTCTCCCACGACGCCGCATTCGACGCGTGCCGTTGGGGAGGGCGCGGTAGATACGGAGAAAGATACGGCGTAACCTAGGCTGCACGTGCTCGTGCCCTGTTTTGGGCCTGGCCCAACAGCGCTCGGCACCGCGTATGGCCCAGGCCCGGGAGCTCCTGTCGGTGTACTAGAGTAGGGGTACCCTAGTATCCCGAACTTGTGCACGGGCAGTTGCAGCCACCAGCGGCAAGGCTTGCCGGGTGACCGCCAAGGTCCTCCGCGGTTCCTGCGGAGCCAAGGAGACAAGGCCCCGGCAAGAGGAGCTTGCCGGGAAGGCCAACCAAGGCATAAGAACAAAGTATCCAAGCCAAGGAGACAAGGCCCCGGCAAGAGGAGCTTGCCGGGAAGGCCCACCAAGGCATATCAAGGAGTTTGCCGCGACGCGCCACGCGTCCCGGCAAGGCCCAGGGAGCGACAAGCCTCCGGACACGACAAGACAACGACCGCGGCAAGGCACTTGCCGCGGCACGCTACCACCCTGTACCTACGCTCCAGCGCATCCACCAATGTGTCGCCCTGGGGCCTTTCCAGGCGCGCGTGGCGAGAGGCTGTGCAGCCAGCGGTACGCGGTGGCAAGCGGCGCTGACAAGATCGCCATCGTGGCGAGCGGTGGCGCCCCTGACGGTCCCTTTCTGCACTGTTTTGGGCGACATAGACGGGCATTTAATGCCTTTGTCCCCTGCCGTCAGGGTTAGGTATGATACACTGTACAGGTAGCTGTACCAACCGCAAGTCCTTTTCCATTCTTACCCTTGTCTACGTTGCCACATGTCGGTGACCCCTTGAGCATATTAAAGGAGGCCCATGCGCAATGTAGGGGGGGTTCGGTTCGGAAGGTTCGAAGCCAGAAAATACTCATGCTTGGTCTCGTTAGCAGCTAGAGTGTACTGTAGCACTCAGCGCTCCCGAGCAAGAACACAATACAATTAGACAAGCAGCAGTAGGAGTATTATCTCTCCGGAGAGCTCCGAAGCTGGGTAAACTGCTCGTGTGTTTCGCCTCGATCTGCTCTTCGTGCGATCTCCGCCCTCCGCCGAACCGAAAGGGGCTCGGTTCGCCGGTCCCATAGGTGTTCGTGGATCAGTTTCCCCGACAAAGGCCAATGTTACATTGTTTTTATTCAGTTCACTAATAATAAACTGCACAAATTGGTGACGAATCAATCAATTACAAAATATTTATCCATATATTTCCATAAATTCCAACCCTTCTATTGGCAAAATGGACGGGCACAGCATCGCATGCCATCATGGTCTAGTAACAACTAAACCTCAGCCTAGTTTGTGTACTAAAGGAATGACATAAATATTTTTACCTTCCATGCTACAAAAATATATTATATTTTGCACACAGAGAACCAACAATCGAACCGGCAAACCGCGGTCCGATCGGTTAAAATTTGAACCATCAGGCTCACGGTTTGAGCGCCGGTCTTGTTTTTTAAAACTATGTTGTGAAGTTACTTGTTTAGTTATGCATGTAATATGAAGATTGCCCAAAGCACGAGTGCTGCATTTTGAATTTCTGATTAAGCCGTGTAGCCAAACACACGCATAATTGGGATGGTGACCCGCCTAGCTTTATTATGTCTGATATCATTTCTGATGTAACCGTGATTTGAGGTTTAATAAAATCTGCCCAAGGGCATCCCCTTCAAGAAAAAAAGAAGAAGCTGCGTAGCCAAACACACGCATAGAACTTCATACCTTTACATGTGCAAAACAAGCAAATTTGCTATTGGACCTGATATAGCTCGATCCCACTGTTACCAGCCCCATTACCTCTTGATAAAACAAACACATCCACTGTGTAAACCGCTGTCATTGGTCAAAATATATGAACATCGAAAAAGGAAAATATTACAGCGTTTTTTTTTGTTTTTTTTTTGCAAATGGAAGGTGAACAAGTAAAGTAAAAAGGGCGAGCAGACATATAAAAAAATGTTTATCCTTAGTGGGCCTTCCTGCAAATGTAGTGCTTTAACCAGGACACATTTACCATGTCATCCGCGGCACACCCCACCTGGGCCGGGGACAAAATAGCCAGCGATTTTGCTAGGATTTTATTTTCATTATTTTTCTATTATTATTTTTACTGTATGTTGGTAAAACATATGGTAATGTTTTGATCTTTCTTTAGAAAACAATCATGCACCCTAAATGTCTTGAAGTATTTAAAAACTAATTCAAAAAATGTGTACTTTTAAAAGTGTTCATGCATTTTTCAAAAATAAATCAAGGTGTGTTAAAGAAATGTTCACAGCATATTTCACAAATGCTCACCATGTAGTTGAAAAATGTCCAACGCGTATCTTAAAATATGCTCAACATATTTAAAAAAAATGTTTACCATGTATCTAGATTTTATTTATTTGTATTTGAAAAATTGTACATGTGTATTTAAAAAATGTTCACCGTTTAACTTAAATATTTTTCAACATACTTAAAAATGTTCATGGTGTATTTTAAAAAGTTCATCTTATGTTTGAAAAATGTCATCATATATTTTCGAAATGTTCAGCATATATTTAAAAAAAATAGCATGTATGCAGATTTTTTTAATGTGTATTGAGAAAATGGTTAAAGTGTATCTAAAAATGAGTGTGTCAAGAATATTAATATGTTTTTAAAACATGGGAAAAGAAAGAAGAAGAAGAAGAAGAAGAAGAAGAAGAAGAAGAAGAAGAAGAAGAAGAAGAAGAAGAAGAAGAAGAGGATACTTAAAATAAAAAACACAAGAAAACAGAAAAAGGAAAAAGAAGGATAAATAGGAAAATAAGCAAAAAAGTATTTCAAAGAAGGATATCCCGAAAACTAATAAAACCGGTAGTAAAAAAAGGAAGAAAACCTCCTGGAGACATTCAGAAAACCTACTAGTAAATATGTTGGCAAGCGTGGTGTAGATCTCGCTATAAGAAAAATTTATTAATTGGGCTCTAACTGCTGGAATTTTGTCTATTTTTGGCCTAGCCTAATTGCAGTTTCAGAAGTTCCTAATAAATCCTAGAGGCCCACGCATCCCATTAGTGCAACGCAAGAGGTGGAACTAAAGTTTAGTCCCACATTGCTAGTTTAGAGGGAGTTGGACCTCTTTATAAGGGAGGCTCTTTCCCCACTTGTATGAGCATGAGAACAAGAGGGACATCCACGCGCTCCTCCTCCTCCACCGCCCGTCGCGCCGCGCGCTCCCGCGTTCCCTTCAGCTCCCGGCGCAGCCTCTCGCCTCCTTCTCTTGCGCCTATAAAAGGGAGGTCTGAGACGCACCAGAACTACTTCCCCGACGTCGACAACCTCCTCCACGACATGGAGGACACCGACCCCAAGTCCAGTGCCTCTGCTCCGGCTGCTGTCTCGTACGTGTTCTTGTTTTTCCTGTTAGAGGTCCTGTCACAGTTGCTTCTTCTAGTGTTTGCCCTATACATGTTAGGATCTACCTCACATATGCTACTGTCTGCTCGAGAGATGATCGTTTCTAGCTCATATATGCAAATGTTATTTACCTTCACTTTGTCAAATCACATAACTTGTTTTATCACTGCTATACTAGTCATGTTTTATCTAGTATTTCTGTTAATAAAATCATTCGATAAATTGCTCATATTTCCAACACTAACCAGCCCGTTGCATAAATGTGTTTCCGGCGTGACAGTTATAGACACTAACCAGTCCGTGGGCTGAAAATTGTTCATGTAAGCTTGAACCGATTGCTGGGCCTTAAAATACACGGGGCTGCATCAAATGAGTTGGTCGGTTGCTCGCGGCTACCTCTTGCGGAGACTTTCAGGGGTCACTTTTGGTGCCAAGTCGTTCGTTTAGCCGCCGCTGAAGGAAATATGCCCTAGAGGCAATAATAAAATTGTTATTTTATATTTCCTTATTCATGATAAAGGTTTATTATTCATGCTAGAATTGTATTGATCGGAAACTTAAATACATGTGTGAATACATAAACAAATATCGTGTCCCTATTAAGCCTCATTAGGAGAATAATGTGATGGGCAAGACCCATCTGTTAGCTTAGCATAATGATCGTCCAGTTTATTGTTGTTGCTTTCTTCATGTCAAATATATATTCCTTCAACTATGAGATTATGCAACTTCCGGATACCAGAGGAATACCTTGTGTGCTATCAAACGTTACAACGTAACTAGTGATCATAAAGATGCTCTAAAGGTATCTCTGAAGGTGTTTGTTGAGTTGGCATAGATCAAGATTAGGATTTGTCACTCCGAGTATCGGAGAGGTATCTCTGGGCCATCGCGGTAATACACATCATAAGCTTGCAAGAAAATGACTAAGGAGTTAGTCACAAGGTGATGTATTACGGAACGAGTAAAGAGACTTGCTGGTGACGAGATTGAACTAGGTATGAAGATATCGGCGATCGAATCTCGGACAAGTAACATATTGATGGACAAAGGGAATTATATATGTTGTCATAACGGTTCGACCGATAAAGATCTTTATAGAATATGTAGGAGCCAATATGGGAATCCAGGTTCCGCTATTGGTTATTGGCCGGAGAGGTGCTCGGTCATGTCTACATAGTTCTTGAACCTGTAGGGTCCGCACGCTTAACCTTCGTTGACGATATAGTGTTATATGAGTTATATGTTTTGGTGAGCGAATGTTGTTCGGAGTACTGGATGAGATCACGGACATGAAGAGGAGTCCCGAAATGGCGATAGATAAAGATTGATATATAGGACGATGATATTTGGACACCAGAAGTATTTCAGGACTTACCGGGAGGAATCGGGTCACCGGAAGGGGTTCCGGCCACCCCCGACAAGTTATGGGCCTTATGGGCCAAAAGAGGGGACAGACCAGCCCACAAGGGGGCTGGTGCGCCTCCTCCCTTGTTTGGCCAGCCCTAGGGAAGGAAAAGAGGGAGAGCTAGCCCCTCCTGCCTTTCCCTCTCATGGGAGAAAGGAATGGGGGGCGCCACCCTGCCCTGCCTTTCCCCGTACTCCAAATAAGGAAAGGGGGCGGTTTGGGAGGGACACCAAGTAGAATTCCTCCTACTTGGGTGGCTCCTTTGGCTGCTTCTCCCTCCCTCCCACCTATATATATGTGGGAGGGTGCACCTAGCACATAACGGTCAATTGACTAGCCGTGTGCGGCGTCCGCTCCATCGTTTACACCCCTGATCATATTTTCGTAGTGCGTAGGCGAAGCCCTGCGGAGATCACTTCATCATCACCGTCACCACGCCGTCGTGCTGTCAGCACTCATCCACTACCTCGCCGTCTTGCTGGATCAAGAAGGCGCGGACGTCACCGAGCTGAACGTGTGCTGAACGAGGAGGTGTTGTACGTTTGGTACTCGATCGGTTGGATCGCGAAGAAAGTTCGACTACATCAACCGCGTTGTGATCCGCTTACGGTCTATGAAGGTACGTAGACACACTCCCCCTCGTCTCCATGCATCTCCATGGATAGATCATTGCGTGTTCGTAGATTTTTTTTGTTTTCCATGCAACGTTCCCCAATAGCCGCTACATGTTGTCTGCTGGTACTCGCTTTGAATTTTGTCTTTTCAAAGTGTCTTTGGGCTTTAGATGAGTCTTTTTTGGATTTTTCAGCTTTTTAGTTTTCGCCTGGTTTTCACTGGATTTTGGAGATCTTTTTTTGCGCGAAATTTTTGTATGCCGAAGCACATATTTGCTTGGGAATAAATTTTCTTCCACGAGAAGCTCATTTATGCTTCTTAGAAAGGAAACAAATATGTGCTTCCACGAGAAGTACAAATCTCATGAAGGCGTATATTTGTGCTTCTTAGAAAGGAAAAAAAAAGCTTCCACGGGAAGCACATATTTGCATCTTGTGGCGCCACATATTTACTTTCACGATGTGCTTCTCAGAAAGCACATATTTGCTTCTCGAGTTGGCACAGATTTGCTTCCGCAAGCTGTACTTCTTAGAAAAAAAACTATGCTTCCACAAGAAGCCGAGATTTGTTTCTCCTAGAAGCACATATTTGCTTCTGTGAGGAGCACAACTATGGGCACAACTATGCTTCTGGAAAAAGGGAAAAGGGTGAAAAACAACAACAGTGCTTCCGGGTATGGGTTTTTTCTTCCATTTTTTCCATATTCATTTTTTTGCTTTCCGGGTTAACGGGTTTTGTTGTTTTTTTTTGTTTTTTGATTTTCATTTTTTCATGATTTTTTTCTTCGAAACCTCTATCATTGGATCTATTTTCGAAGATCTCGACGCAAGAAATACAATAGTGAAAACAGTTCAGAATTTGGATGCATGGTTCAAGAGATAATATATTTTGAATAAATTTTAGTGAAAAAAAAGAAAATTCCTAGGTTGTGGCAAGTGGCGCACATGGAGAGCGCACTTGTCAGCATCTGAGAAGGTGGGAGTGGCCTTTGTAAGGGGTAACCCTTAACTAGTGATTTTGCACAAATGGCAAGTCCAATTGACGCGTTAATCATTTTCTAAATACACATGTAACTTTTTTAGATACACGTACCCCCTCCCTCGCGTGGTCCTCTGTTGGGCCGGCCCATTCCGGGTTTCTTTCCCCACCAGTTTTGGGAATGTCCTGCAACCTTCCTTGAAACGTTTTCTTTTTAGTTTGTTTTTTTTCTTCTTTTTTCTTTTTTAACGTTTCTTTTTTCTTTTATTTTCTGTGTTTACTTTTACTTTTCTTTTCTCTATTTCATTTTAAGGACATCTTCAAATTTGCGAACACTTTTTACAAATTCGTGTTTTTTTTCGAATTGGCAGTATTTAGATATTATTTCTACAATGTATGTATAAAATAGACAGCGATGACACTTTCTAATGTTCAGCTACATCTGTCTTCTTGCATGCATCTTTGGTGTTTGCGTCGTCGTTGTCCGCATCCTTCACATGCCCTTCATTGCCACTGATCCACCTCGCTACCACCCAACACGCCGTCAGTGAGGAGTAGTCTGCCAAGCACTATAACTCTATAAGAAGGATGATTTTTGCCACCTCAAGAGGTACCCGTCCTCTATGTTTTCCCCATGTTACCATTTGACCTACGAGATTTTTCATATCTCCATTGGTTCAACATTTGATCTAGCAGCATCTGATTTGCATGATGTTTTATTGTGTAGTGGATTATCCTTAAGTTGTTTTGAGGAGAAAGGGATGAGCAAGATGATTTTCCGCAACCATATTTACATCTTTGGAGCATACTTTGATCAGGACGTTGGAGGTGGCTACCATGTTGCTTCAACATGATGGAGTAGTGCATGTACTTCTTGACGATTGTTAGTTAGTTTTTTTAAGGAAACAACTGTATTAGATTGTTTAGTCATTCATATATTGTAGTGTCTTGACACTATAATACTAGCTTGTTCAGTATTTTCCCTGCATTTTATGAAAGATTCTGAAATAGAACAATGACGGTATATATGATGTGAAATGATGAGTAAGCATTTTTATTTAGAAGAAGTTATGGAAATAAATTTTGCTTAATACAAACTGATCAACATGTGGGTATGTGTATTTCTCTTCAAATATAATCAAATGTCATGTGTTGCACGTGCACGCTAACTAGTTTTTCAAATTTGCAACTTTATTTTGAAAATATGAACTTTTTTTGAACTTGTGAGCATTTTTTAATTGGGAAATATTTTTTGATATTTGGGAACATTTTTTAAATTTGCAAACATTTCTTTGTTTTGACGAACATTTATGGATCTGCATGAACATTTTTCAAATTCATCATTTTTTCAGCTAATAGTTTTTGAAGGTATGACCTCATTTAAAATTCAACAACAACTTTCAAATTCATGATTTTTTTTTGAATTTTGGGAACATTAAAGGAAATCATGAACATGTTTTTAATTCGTGAGCATTTTATTAAATTTCAGAACATTTTTTGAATACACGAATATTTTTAAAATCATGAACACCTTTTGATCTCCCTAACCTTTTGTTTTCTCAAAATTGTGAACATGTTTTGAATATGCGAACATTTTCTCAATCATTTATATTTTATGATTTCTCGAACAGTTTTTTGAAACCATGAGCATTTTATGATTTCTTGAACATTTTTCTCTAAGTCCACCTTTTTTTTTGAAATTTGGGACTTTTTTGAAATTCAAAATTATTTTAAAGAAGAAAAATGAGGAAACAGAAAAGGAAAAAACGAAA
>NC_057813.1:84326882-84334226 GCF_018294505.1 Triticum aestivum
AAAAGGTTTAAAATAGAAGCTACTCCAGGTCTCCAGCTAAGGGATTTTTTGATGTTGCAAAAATATTTAACCAAAAATAGGAAACTTTGTGCGCTTTTGGTGGTACTGGTGGAATTGGTGGCTATTTTATCAGTTTCATGAAAATGAATATATAGCCTTATGACCCATCCTCAAACAATGTGAGAAGGGGTTTTAGCAACAAACTTTGAAAACAAGATCATAGGCTTAAGGCCAAGCCATATAGAATAAAAATTTATTTCTCTGCTTTCTCATATGGCCGGTTGTACTAAACCAACGGCACTTATTTGCGACGGAAAGGGTACTACTACAACGATATCACCATGTATTATGTACTGTCTTTACTAACGACATTTATTTTGGGACGGAAAGGGTACTACTACAACGATACCGTCTTGTATTCTGTACTATCAAAATGGTTTACCACTTGCCAGCGCGTGAGAAACTAAAAATATCCACCCATGCGACACAAACTTGCAAGTGTTTTACCACATGACACATGTGGTAAGCAATAAAAAGAAATAAAAAACTTGCAAGTGTTTCCCCCTTGAAAAATGAAAATAATCAAAGCATCATAGATAGTTTCCTACAATGCAAATGATTGACCTTCTTCCAGTGCAATACTACAATGTAACTGCAGAGGCCCAATCCCAAACATCCCTCCGTCTCAAAATAAGTGTCTCAAGCAAAATAAGTGTCTCAACTTTGTACTAACCTTAGTACAAAATTGTATTAAGCTTGAGACACACTTATTTTGGGATCCGAGGGAGTAGTAGTATACTACGCAGGAACAGACCTACTACAGTGTTCGATGCCCGTGCCATCACCGGCCCGTATCCGATGAGACGTCACGGCTATCCTGATCTGATCCGGCTCCACCCCTGTCACGCTCATGCCTCCACGGACGGCGACCCGCCCGCCGGCCCGCGCGTGCGCCCGACGTGGGATGCCGCGGCGCCGTACGCCCGCGCGGCCCCTAGGAGCACCAGGCCGGTCCCGCCGCGCCCGCCACGGACGGCCGGCCGTGCCCCCCTTTCCACCTCAGGTCCTCGTGCATGCCCGAGCGAGAAGACGTACGTACGTACTGCCCTCCGATCGTTGGCCGTGCCGTGCCGCCGCGCGCGACAAAGTCACGCGTCACGGCGCCCATGTGCGGACGTGCGACCACCCGGCCAGGGAATCATCGGTCGCGCGATCGATCGATCGACCCGGTCCCGTGCACGCGCCCATGATTGGCGCACGAATAAAGCGCCCTTGCTAAACCCACGGCCGGCCATGTTCCTGCTTCTTCCGGTTTCCTTGCTAACCCACGGCCGGCCGGCCATGTTCCTGCTTCATCCGGTTTCGGGTCAGGCGCCTGACATATCGCTTCTCCGATCACGTCTGAGTTGGACCACTCGCTAAATGAGTTTAGGCGTGCGCGGTCGACATGTGGCCCGAGATTCTCGGGCGGTCTTCCAAAACAGTGACATGAAATGAACACTATAGTAGATCATATTATCCACATTAGTATCGTATAGTAGTAGGATTCGATATATCTCTCACACGTACCTTTCGATCTAGGCAATGCTGCGTCGACCGTCGTGATTAATTCCCTATTAGGCCACCCGTCCGGGAGACCTCTGACTCACGATGAGTCAGGGGGCTGGACCACACAGACCGATCACCGTCATCGACGCACCACCGAAAGGGCCGCCGATCGACCGGAGGGCAGTGCCGGTCGCAGATAAGACAGAGAATGTGGTAGCCGAATCCATCAATAATGCGCGCGGGGGGGGGCCTTAACCATCTCAATCATGGCCCGGCCGGCGGATTGCCTAACCGTCACCGACGGAGGAAGAAGGCCAAGCTAATTAGGAGGAGACGCTGATGCATCAATTACTCATGCAAAGACGCAACATCCGACCATGGAGCTAACGATAATGTGCGCATGCAGTTCACCAGCGCAGACCCACTGAACTGTTGTTGCCGCCGCTTCTCGCAGCGCCGCTCTTCTTCTTGCTCACAAAACTCTCACTTGTAGTTTCTCTCAAGAACACATACACACGCGCCAAGGAAGACACCAACACCAGCTTTGCCAAGAGCTCTCCTCCTTGGTCACACAAACACTACATTGTTGCCTAGCCCTCTCGGCTCCTTTTCTCATTAACTCAAGTGATACTTATACACAGGAGACTAGGCCATGCCCAACCACTAACTCACGCACTCACAAACTAGGCTGACCGGCACACTCGGCCACTACCTCACGAACCCACACGCTAAGCTAACTACCCTGAAATCACTCCAGCATGCACACGACTCGGTACCCCACTAACTAATCCATGCATGCACTCATTGACTAGATAACTCACTAGCTAATGATCCGGCTAACTACACATACACACGAGACTGTACGCACACACCCTGGCCTGAGCCCGCCACGGTCAGACTCGACGCGGCCACCGCGCGCACCTACACGCACCGCGCCTGACCCGTCCTGAGCCGTGGCTTATTGCCTAACATGAACCGCTGGACAGGGCACGCACTCTCTAGTTTCCACGGGCAGATCATAGCCCGAGTGACTACCAAGCCAGCTCCCCTAAAAGAAAGACTAGCTAGCCAGCTCCGTACCCACATGCCACACATGCATGCCGCGCGGGGCGCGCGATCGACGTTGCTCCTCTTCGGCCGCCAGCTGTGCGCGCCTCCCCGTGCGTCCAACGGCTGGGGCATGCATGCAGCCTACCGGACGCCAGCCGAGCGCGCGCTGTTCGCGGTGGCGCGCGGCCCGGCCCCCCACGGAGAGGCTAGCGGCGGCTAGCGGGCGAGCGCGCGGAGAAGAAGCTCAGCCGCACGCTCCGGCGAGCAACACGACGACCGGGCGCGGGCGCTGACGAGGATCAGGATAGACGTACGCGCGTATCACCGGCGCTAGCTGCCGTGCTGCTTCGCGCCTTTTCTCTTTTTTTGACGGCGATGGGCGGCTTCAGTCACAATTCAGACGCACGCTGTCAGCCGACCGATGGACGATGGGCAATCGATTCCAGAATTGCACAGATCAGCACTCGCAGGCGTCCTGACTCGAAGGAAACAAGCAGATTTCCGTCCATATTTTACCCGAAAAACGCACCAATGAGGACAACGCTGCGAGCATAATGCGGCTGCACAAGGAAAGGAACGCTTTCGCAAGGTGGGAGGGAGGTTCCTGTCCGTCGCCATAAGCCTCCAAAACCCTCTCGCACAAAAATACAATACGACATTACCTACGCCGACTCTTCTTTTCACCGGAAGAAAAGTGGCGAATGATTCCGCCACAGGATATTCTCTTGAATGTGCGGATCTCCCAGCAGTCAGCATCTGTAGTAGTAGCACTGCAGTAGTGGTGTACTTGATTTCTTCCGCCCTTGTGTTCGACGCAAGAACGCGGTCGATCTGCCCCGTCCAGCCCCGCTTTATTCCTGCTTCCACCCACCCTAGCTAGCTAAGTGGATGCAGATTATATTCTCAGGGCCAGGGTAAATGGATTGCATGCTGTGAGATTTGTACTTCTTGTTCGAATAAATGATTGTGATTCACTGTAACTTTTGTGCATTTCCTTCACGCAGTTTCTGATAAGTGTAAATCTATCTCAGTGTAGAATGTGATTCCCCTAGCTAGGAGATAAGAAGAGCATTACTACCTGCAGACAACTCTACCTCTTCTGAATCCCAAGTGTCGGAGTTAGAACTGCGCGCGTAGAGGCCTTCTCGTTCAGCGGTTTACCCTAGAGGGCCTCGGATCACTTTTGGATTGATTGCTTTGCTGGATTGGAGAATCTGCAAGTTGCGCAACAACGACGGAATTGGAAGGGTGCAGTGGACGTGCGGAGTAGACAGCTGCCGGATTAAAGGCTAGGTAGGCTAGGCTAGGTGTTTGCGGCAGTCTTCTTTCATTTGCTGTCCAATCGTTCGGGTTTGCACCATCGACGGACGGCCTGTGCCTCCGTCGGTGCACAGTGTCCAGTCACAAACGTCTCTGTTGCCGGATACGCTTTACGGCAAAGCTACTACTCCTGCGAAGCATCTATTCAAAGGCAGTCGGATATGCTGTGAAAACTCTTGTTAAATGGATAAAAGGCAATGATTTTCAGGCATTATTGGTAGGCCACTAGAATTTCGGAATGCAGACTCTAAAATATACTCCCTCCGTCCTGAATTTTTTTTAGGGTTACTTCCGTCTTGAATTACTTGTCGCAGAAATGGCTAAAAATGGATGTATCTAGAACTAAAAATAGGTCTAGATCAATCTATTTCTATGACAAGTAATTCTAGACGGAAGGAGTATATAGTGTTGAACGTATAAGTGTAGTGTGGCAGGAATTTGAAGTTTTCTCGGTGTAAATAAATGGCGAGCATTTACTGCAGGTTTCCTACTAGTGCCGCAACTTGCCCTCTCTTTCCCTTTCTCCCTTTGCCATTGCAAAAGATCGGTTATTTCCGTTATGCAATCAATGAAAAGGAGTTGCCTTCCTCAAAAAAAGATGAAAAGGAGTTCTCGGTTAAAAAAAGTAGTAGAAGTTTTAACAATAACGCATGAAAATGCATAAAGTAATATGCCTCAAAGTAATTAGTATACCATCTAAAAATAACTTGAGCATGGCTAAAGCATTGTTTTCAAATTGAAAACTTTTATTGCTTCCCTGTCTCATGTCTCTAGGTTATACAACCACGAAAGAGTTCGGACCACCGCCCCTGCATCGAAGACGCACACAACCAAGTGCATAAATGGGGTTCAACGCAATATAAGATTTAGTTGCTAGCGATAAAAAGATAACACACTCCTAATGACACCGGGAGGCTCACTGTGTCAAATGCAGAGACTAGACCACTACCCAATCAGTACATCTTTCTCTCTGGTGTTCCTATTCCGCCGCGGCCCCGCTTTGCCTCTACTCGACCGCACAATGTTATTTCCTCCCACATTGATCCCTTTTCTTTTAGTCGCATCTATCTATATATCCTTTTCTATGAAACTTCTAATCGTGTCTAACTCGATCGAACGATGTGCTCACTTTCGCATCTCTCCCTTGATGATATTGACCCCTCACTGAAAAAGCACGGGTTATTGTAGCTCCCTTTTTCCTCTCCCCCTTGGTCCCTTTCTTACATATTCTTCATGGCATCTCATAGACCGAACAATCTGTGTACCAATGATGAAATTGCACGACGCAGCCATCTTAAGGCGCATCAAATCCTTTGCCTCCAAAAGTAGCACGATGATGAAAAAAAGTATATGTGCAAGTGGTCTGGAGGAGACATTATTTCATACCATCTTTCATGGCGATCAAGCAATGGCGTTCCTGCATCCTGCCTTCTCACTTTCGGTTTTATATATTAGTAAGACATGCTGCATTATGCTATCCTTTGCTACAACCTGTGGACAGGTGGTTGGACCTGGACCGGTTTGGAGGAAGAAAAATGTGCAATATTCCCAGCCTCGAATCGCACCCTTAGGCTTAGTTAATCATGATAGTGTTGCTTTGCTAGAGTTTATACGTAAGAGCACTCTAAACCGACGCCTTGATCAAGAGAGAGCCGGCCAATTTGGTCATGCATCTTGACTTACACGTTGGGTGCGTACGTTGCCCTCCATCGACGCTAGCTAGTATATACTGGTAAGTTACAACGACGAGACGCTACCAGTTCGTACGGCCAATGGATTCCATGTTCAGTCTTGCCCACCAATGGCGAGAGAAGGATTTCTTCAGCTATACTACTTTACCAGGTACGGCTTTCTTCAGCTACCATGCAAAGTGGTAGGTCAAGTGGATAATGTTAGGTTATTCAAAGTCCATATGTGCACATGGGTAAGCTATCCCTTTCTTTAGAGAAAAATGGGCAAGTTTTCGTTGAATTATGAGTTGCGACTTGCTTCACACCATCCAGTCTTCGATTCTTTACCGAGACAACATCTAGGGTTCCTCGAATAATGTGATATCTCACACCGGGTAAATCATTAACCCTTTCTCTTCTTACTAATACTAAATGTTCTTGTAAATTATGGCCAATATCAAGTATATAAACATTGATTTCAAATCCAGATGTTAATCGTACTCTGGCAACTTTATACAACTCATAGTTGGTTTTTTTTGGGATTGATAGTGGAAAAGACGACAGATAAGCCACCCACATCGTCTCTTTTGCAGAACCGCGCCAAGGCAAGGTAAATATTATCTTGATTTCAAGTCCTCAATGATTTTATCGTAAATGACAGACAAACCCTTTGGGAATGGTCAAACCACGCAATTCTAGGAGGATACCTGGCTAGAGAATACGGCTCTAGCCTTACAATACCCCTTCCTTTACAATACTGTATAACACAAGGAAGACTTTGTGGCCACAATATTGGGGTCAAATCCTTTGAATATTGAGAGCTCTGATCGGGGATAAATGGACCGCTTGACTGCATCTAGTACGTAGGTTGATGGAGATTACTTTTACTAATGAGCTAGACACATTTCATTGGAGGTTGACATCCCCTAGACTATTCTATGTGAAACCTATGCGTGTGGATTTTATTAATGTTGGACCGTTTTTTGTCAAAGCACATCTGGAAAACCAAAGTACCTCTAAAGATCAAGATTTTCATGTGGTTTGTGAATAGGGGTGTAATTCTTACTAAGGACAATCTAGCAAAGCGGAGATGGCAAGGTAGTGAACAATGTTGTTTCTATGATTAACAGGAAATAGTTCACCATTTGTTTTTTGCCCGGCTGATTTACTTTGACGTATGATTCATGTGGCTTTTAAGCTACCTCCACCTGCTGGTGTACCAAATATGTTTGAGAACTGGTTGGATGGCATGGAGTCTAAAACGAAAGCATGCATCCGTGTGTGAGTTTATGATTTGCTTTGGGGTCTTGAAACTGTTGGAATGATTGTATTTTTAACAGAGTAAAAACATGTCATTTTTTAAAGATTATCCTCTGAGCTACAGTATGGATCCATACGTGATTCTTCCTATAACATGCAAAAGTTCGGATGATTTGGGTGCAACCATTGGGAGATTGTTGCATGTGCTACATAAAACAGGTTTGAATGACGGTTCAGTAGTAGGCTATGTGTGTAGTCACTAGTGGAAAAAGGCCCATTTGTCCCGGTTCTAGATGCCCATTTGTCCCGGTTCTGGACCCGGGACTAAAGGGTCGGGACTAAAGCCCATAGCCTTTAGTCCCAGTTCGCACACAAACCGCGATAGGTGGGACTCCACGTGACCGCTGCGGCGAGCCCCGGCAGGAGGGCCTTTGGTCCCGGTTGGTAACATCAACCAGGACCAAAAAGCATCCACGCGTCAGCGGCTCAGGAGCTG